>NC_090915.1:11715673-11725477 GCF_040956055.1 Brachionichthys hirsutus | reverse complement strand
GGTACCCTGCAGGCAGGCGCCGTCCCACCGTGAGACCCCCGTTGGGTCGGTACCCTGCAGGCAGGCGCCGTCCCACCGTGAGACCCCCGTTGGGTCGGTACCCTGCAGGCAGGCGCCGTCCCACCGTGAGACCCCCGTTGGGTCTGTACCCTGCAGGCAGGCGCCGTCCCACCGTGAGACCCCCGTTGGGTCTGTACCCTGCAGGCAGGCGCCGTCCCACCGTGAGACCCCCGTTGGGTCGGTACCCTGCAGGCAGGCGCCGTCCCACCGTGAGACCCCCGTTGGGTCGGTACCCTGCAGGCAGGCGCCGTCCCACCGTGAGACCCCCGTTGGGTCGGTACCCTGCAGGCAGGCGCCGTCCCACCGTGAGACCCCCGTTGGGTCTGTACCCTGCAGGCAGGCGCCGTCCCACCGTGAGACCCCCGTTGGGTCTGTACCCTGCAGGCAGGCGCCGTCCCCACCGTGAGACCCCCGTTGGGTCTGTACCCTGCAGGCAGGCGCCGTCCCACCGTGAGACCCCCGTTGGGTCGGTACCCTGCAGGCAGGCGCCGTCCCCACCGTGAGACCCCCGTTGGGTCGGTACCCTGCAGGCAGGCGCCGTCCCACCGTGAGACCCCCGTTGGGTCTGTACGCTGCAGGCAGGCGCCGTCCCACCGTGAGACCCCCGTTGGGTCGGTACCCTGCAGGCAGGCGCCGTCCCACCGTGAGACCCCCGATGGGTCTGTACGCTGCAGGCAGGCGCCGTCCCACCGTGAGACCCCCGTTGGGTCGGTACCCTGCAGGCAGGCGCCGTCCCACCGTGAGACCCCCGTTGGGTCGGTACCCTACAGGCAGGCGCCGTCCCACCGTGAGACCCCCGTTGGGTCTGTACGCTGCAGGCAGGCGCCGTCCCACCGTGAGACCCCCGTTGGGTCGGTACCCTGCAGGCAGGCGCCGTCCCACCGTGAGACCCCCGATGGGTCGGTACCCTGCAGGCAGGCGCCGTCCCACCGTGAGACCCCCGATGGGTCGGTACCCTGCAGGCAGGCGCCGTCCCACCGTGAGACCCCCGATGGGTCGGTACCCTGCAGGCAGGCGCCGTCCCACCGTGAGACCCCCGTTGGGTCGGTACCCTGCAGGCAGGCGCCGTCCCACCGTGAGACCCCCGTTCCCTTGCTGTGTTCTCTGTGACAGAAATGTGACACTTTGGGTTTGGTAATGCCCCCCCCCCCCCCCCCCCCTCGCTGCAGCCTTTCTATCTTTAGGCCGTTCTGAGAGCTCCAGCAGCAGATCTCTGATGGATCCGTATCCCTGCAGCTGCTCCATTGCTGATCCAGAACCAGCGTGTGGAAGACGATGAAGACTATCCAGCGTGTGGAAGACGATGAAGACTATCCAGCGTGTGGAAGACGATGAAGACTATCCAGCGTGTGGAAGACGATGAAGACTATCCAGCGTGTGGAAGACGATGAAGGCTATCCAGCGTGTGGAAGACGATGAAGGCTATCCAGCGTGTGGAAGACGATGAAGACTATCCAGCGTGTGGAAGACGATGAAGACTATCCAGCGTGTGGAAGACGATGAAGACTATCCAGCGTGTGGAAGACGATGAAGGCTATCCAGCGTGTGGAAGACGATGAAGACTATCCAGCGTGTGGAAGACGATGAAGACTATCCAGCGTGTGGAAGACGATGAAGACTATCCAGCGTGTGGAAGACGATGAAGACTATCCAGCGTGTGGAAGACGATGAAGGCTATCCAGCGTGTGGAAGACGATGAAGGCTATCCAGCGTGTGGAAGACGATGAAGACTATCCAGCGTGTGGAAGACGATGAAGACTATCCAGCGTGTGGAAGACGATGAAGACTATCCAGCGTGTGGAAGACGATGAAGGCTATCCAGCGTGTGGAAGACGATGAAGACTATCCAGCGTGTGGAAGACGATGAAGACTATCCAGCGTGTGGAAGACGATGAAGACTATCCAGCGTGTGGAAGACGATGAAGGCTATCCAGCGTGTGGAAGACGATGAAGGCTATCCAGCGTGTGGAAGACGATGAAGACTATCCAGCGTGTGGAAGACGATGAAGACTATCCAGCGTGTGGAAGACGATGAAGACTATCCAGCGTGTGGAAGACGATGAAGACTATCCAGCGTGTGGAAGACGATGAAGGCTATCCAGCGTGTGGAAGACGATGAAGGCTATCCAGCGTGTGGAAGACGATGAAGACTATCCAGCGTGTGGAAGACGATGAAGACTATCCAGCGTGTGGAAGACGATGAAGACTATCCAGCGTGTGGAAGACGATGAAGGCTATCCAGCGTGTGGAAGACGATGAAGACTATCCAGCGTGTGGAAGACGATGAAGACTATCCAGCGTGTGGAAGACGATGAAGACTATCCAGCGTGTGGAAGACGATGAAGGCTATCCAGCGTGTGGAAGACGATGAAGGCTATCCAGCGTGTGGAAGACGATGAAGACTATCCAGCGTGTGGAAGACGATGAAGGCTATCCAGCGTGTGGAAGACGATGAAGACTATCCAGCGTGTGGAAGACGATGAAGACTATCCAGCGTGTGGAAGACGATGAAGACTATCCAGCGTGTGGAAGACGATGAAGACTATCCAGCGTGTGGAAGACGATGAAGACTATCCAGCGTGTGGAAGACGATGAAGACTATCCAGCGTGTGGAAGACGATGAAGACTATCCAGCGTGTGGAAGACGATGAAGACTATCCAGCGTGTGGAAGACGATGAAGACTATCCAGCGTGTGGAAGACGATGAAGGCTATCCAGCGTGTGGAAGACGATGAAGACTATCCAGCGTGTGGAAGACGATGAAGACTATCCAGCGTGTGGAAGACGATGAAGACTATCCAGCGTGTGGAGGACGATGAAGACTATCCAGCGTGTGGAAGACGATGAAGACTATCCAGCGTGTGGAGGACGATGAAGGCTATCCACGTCCTGTTTACGGCTGGGCTGCGGCTCGTTTAGGGGTCTTCCCCAGCTGCTCGATGGAGGTCCCCCTGAGCCCCCAGTGATGTGTGTGTGTGTGTGTGTGTCCAGCCCTGCTCGGCCCTCGCCCCATGCGCCCCCCCCTCGGTCGGGGTATTTGTACTTTGAGTGTCTTGTTGGTTATTGCTGTCTCACCCGGTTGTGTCCCAACACAGACGTCCTCCAGGAATGGCCTGTTCCATGTCACGCAGGTAATCAGTGCTGGGGGGCAGCTGCTGTTGCACCCATCCTTCCATCTACTTCCCCCTTTTCCTCTCTCTGCATTAATTATGAGCAAAGGATGGACAAATGTACAAGCCCCCCCCCGGTTCTCCCCTCCTGTCTGGCTGCCTTTGCTTTACTTTTGGTGGCAGTGGTTGTTATTTCTCCTTTCGGGGTTCTGGGACACCTGAGGCCCGTCCAGAAGGCTGTCAGAGTGCTGCAGGTTGTTTCTGGATGGGTCTGTGTGACTGTTTCTCTCCTCCGTTCCCTGCTGGGGGTGTCGCTAACACAAACACAAACACAAACTCCTGCTGCTCACGGTGACCTCCTTGTTCTCTTTCCAGACCAGAGATGACTTCCTGGGTCAGGTTGACGTTCCTCTCAGTCATTTACCGGTGAGTCACCGCGTGTGTGTGTGTGTGTGTGTGTGTGTGTGTGTGTGTGTGTGTGTGAGCGTTCTGAACGCTCAGCTGTTTCTTATCGTTGCACATATTGAGTGTCTTTCTAATTTATTGTAATTTATTGTCATTCATTGTCATTTTGCATCAGTGGTGTAATTTATTTTAGATTTATTGTTAGTTTGCATCGGTGGTGTAAAATCATTTTATTTTTCTAATGTTACTTTGCATCAATTGAGTTATTGAGTATTGGTTTTAGTTTTATTGGTATTGTTAAATGTCGATGATTTATGTACGAAGGACTTTCAACGGAAACAAGACCGCAAGGAATGCTCCTCTGAGACAGGATATTTGACTGTACTTGTACTGTAATACATGCTACTGTTTAACTGTACTTGTACTGTAATACATGCTACTGTGTGACTGTACTTGTACTCTAACATTCTATCTAATAAATATATTGATCATCATCAGATCCGACTCGGTGGAGGTCAGACGAGCCGGCCACACAACTGGTGTTGTGGTCAAACCACTCACCTGTGAGGTCGACGAGCGGCCTTTGAATATAAACGGGAGCGGCCTTTGAATATAAACGGGAGCGGCCTTTGAATATAAACGGGGGCGGCCTTTGAATATAAACGGGAGCGGCCTTTGAATATAAACGGGAGCGGCCTTTGAATATAAACGGGGGCGGCCTTTGAATATAAACGGGAGCGGCCTTTGAATATAAACGGGAGCGGCCTTTGAATATAAACGGGAGCGGCCTTTGAATATAAACGGGAGCGGCCTTTGAATATAAACGGGAGCGGCCTTTGAATATAAACGGGGGCGGCCTTTGAATATAAACGGGAGCGGCCTTTGAATATAAACGGGGGCGGCCTTTGAATATAAACGGGGGCGGCCTTTGAGTATAAACGGGGGCGGCCTTTGAGTATAAACGGGGGCGGCCTTTGAATATAAACGGGGGCGGCCTTGAATATAAACGGGGGGCGGCCTTTGAATATAAACGGGGGCGGCCTTTGAATATAAACGGGAGCGGCATCCCTCCCAATCCGTGAAACACGTGACTTGGATTTAGGTGAATCTGCTCGGTAGAGATCCGTGGCTCCGCCCGCCCCTGACCCGCGCCGGCCCTAAAGCTGCTGCGCTAACCGGCTGGGATAGGATGGTTAGGCTTTACCTTATACTAAAACCAGCTGGTTGTACTCAGCTGGACCCGGTACCGCTGGTTCCGAGTCCGACCGACTATCAGTGGTTAGGCTTTACCTGTCTTGTGCGTGCGTTCGCTGTCAATGAATGGCGCCTCTTACTCTGCAGACGGAGGACCCCGCCATGGAGCGCCCCTACACCTTTAAAGACTTCCTCCTGAGGCCCAGAAGGTCAGTTTCTTCCAGGTGTGACAAACAGGAAGCGACACTCAAATGGTGAAATTGGACACTTTATGCAACTGTATATATGAGTCCTTTTTGCTCGTGCAGTCACAAGTCCAGGGTGAAGGGTTACCTGCGCCTCAAGATGGCCTACCTGCCCAAGCAAGGAGGCCCAGAGGAGGAGGGGGGGGAGATGAGGGAAGAGGCTGAGGTACGTCTGGGCCTCAGAACTGAAAACCAACCCGGGTTCTGTTTTTGCTCCTCCACTGCAGTTTCAAGTGTTTAAAGACGGAGGCCGACTTTGTGCTGAGCGTTAGAGCAGGAAACATTCCTCCTTTTATTCCTTTCACGGAGAATTCGGGAAGCACCTCGGTGCCAGAAGCTGAAGACGAGCTTTTCCAGCTCAGCGTATGGAAAATCGATTTACGGGGCCGCCTGCTATTTGCAGGAATAAGAGCTGCTCGTGTTTCGCTTGGTGAGCGGTGTGCAGTATTCGTGCTGCTGGAGCTGGTCGGGGTCAGGGTTAGGGTTAGGGTTAGGTTTAGCAGCCTGTCCAGCTCCACGCTCTGCCGAAGCCCCTTAGCCCAAAGATCAATGCCATCCAAAGCCTCTGAAAGCTCCACCCGGACCCGGATCTTTCATGTGTTCCAGAGGTTGGGGCCCTAAACGGGAGCAGCTAGCTCATATTCGTCTCGCCTGTGACCTCTTGACCTTCAGCTGGAGCTGAGGTTTGTCTGACCTTTCTCCTCAGGGGTGGGACGAGTCGGTGGATTCAGGGTCCCAGCGTCCACAGCAGCTGCTCCCTCCCTTGCCCCCCGGGTGGGAGGAGAAGGTGGACAACCTGGGACGCACTTACTACGTCAACCACAACAACCGCTCCACGCGGTGGAAACGGCCGTCCAGCATGTACGCCCGAGAGCGCACGTTTGGTTTCTGCTTCATCAAGCTGCTGCTTCGTCCGTTTCCCTGTTTCTATATTTGCAGCCTCCTGTAGCACGTCCTCCCAACGCGTGGGGAAAGACGCTTGTTCCCTTTGATATCTCATGCTTCTGCCCCCCCCCTTCAGGGACGTGATTTCTGAGACTGAGAGTGACAATCAGCAGCGGCAGATCCACCAGGAAGCCCACAGAGTGTTCCGGTCGAGACGCCACATCAGTGAAGACCTCGAGAACGAGCACCTGGAGCCCAGAGAGCTGGACAACGTGAGTGGGCCCGTCCTGGGGGGGCTGCAGGGACCCCCAGCGGCTTGCGTGATGCCGTGTTACGTTTCGTCCACCTGTAGTCGTGGGAGCTGATCACAGAGGAGGAGCCTAACGACGGCACGTCCCAGTCTCTGCCGGGGCCGTCCTCCGTCCTGACGCCCACTCCCGTCGCTCAGGAGTTTCCTGAAGACATCAACCCGAGGCGGTCCCTCCCGCCGGACGCTAACGGCGAGGTCCCGGGGCCCAGCTCCGCTCTGGTACTGTTCTCGTCACCTGAAAGCCGATGTGTTTACCGTCCAGCAGGGGGGGCTGCGGTAAGGGTTGTCCTTCTGTTCTGTTTTACAGAGCCCACTGTCCAACAGACTCATGTCCTCAAGCATGACGGACGGTGTCAGTGAGCAGGCTCAGGCTCCTCCCCCTCCTCTTATGGTACTTCAATGTGAAGCCGATGTGTGTGTGTGTGTCCCGCGGCTGACTTCTGAAAGCGTCTTTCCCGTCCTCGTGATGTGTGTGCGTTGCTCTTGAACTGTCTCTGTCCCCTGCCTGACGTCTTTCCCGTCCTCGTGATGTGTGTGTGTTGCTCTTGAACTGTCTCTGTCCCCTGCCTGACGTCTTTCCCGTCCTCGTGATGTGTGTGTGTTGCTCTTGAACTGTCTCTGTCCCCTGCCAGTGTCTCAGGAACTGAAGGCTCTCGGGGACGTCGTTGTTTTGGGTCTTGACAGAAGCGTCCCTTTGCATCCCGTCCTCGTCTCCTGCAGATCAGCTGACACTGACCAGTTGAATGTTTTGCTCCCTCTGGACAGTCTCCGTCTGCGACCGCTTGCACCCTGACCACCCCCGGCTTGCCCCCCGGATGGGAGGAGAGGAAGGACGGAAAGGGAAGAACTTATTACGTCAACCATAACAACCGCACAACGGCCTGGACGAGGCCCATCGTGCAGGTACAGCAGGTCTGGGGGGGCGGCCGGACACTATGCACGGGACGGGGGCCTCCTCGACCCCCCCCTCCTTGTGTCTCTATAGACCACTGCCTCTATAGACCCGCCTCTATAGACCCGCCTCTATAGACCCGCCTCTATAGACCCGCCTCTATAGACCCGCCTCTATAGACCCGCCTCTATAGACCCGCCTCTATAGACCCGTCTCTATAGACCCGTCTATATAGACCCGTCTCTATAGACCCCCGTCTCTATAGACCCCCGTCTCTATAGACCCGCCTCTATAGACCCCCGTCTCTATAGACCCCCGTCTCTATAGACCCCCGTCTCTATAGACCCCCGTCTCTATAGACCCGCCTCTATAGACCCCCGTCTCTATAGACCCCCGTCTCTATAGACCCCCCGCCTCTATAGACCCGTCTCTATAGACCCGTCTCTATAGACCCCCGTCTCTATAGACCCCCGTCTCTATAGACCCGCCTCTATAGACCCGTCTCTATAGACCCCCGTCTCTATAGACCCCCGCCTCTATAGACCCGCCTCTATAGACCCCCGTCTCTATAGACCCGTCTCTATAGACCCGTCTCTATAGACCCGTCTCTATAGACCCCCGTCTCTATAGACCCCCGCCTCTATAGACCCCCGCCTCTATAGACCCCCGTCTCTATAGACCCGTCTCTATAGACCCGTCTCTATAGACCCGCCTCTATAGACCCCGTCTCTATAGACCCGTCTCTATAGACCCCCGTCTCTATAGACCCGTCTCTATAGACCCCCGTCTCTATAGACCCGTCTCTATAGACCCCCGTCTCTATAGACCCGTCTCTATAGACCCCCGTCTCTATAGACCCGCCTCTATAGACCCCCGCCTCGGAACGACTTGTCTCTCACCTGGTCTTTTACCTGGCCCGTTGTTCTGCTTATCTTCCACTTCTTTCACGTTAGCCGGAGCTCAGAGATGCCGCTGCACCGGGAATAAGCTCCTCCCCTTCCATTCTGCTCTGACCAGCATACGGCTAGCTCTGTTCACCTGTCGACGCAGGGTTCACGCAGGGTTCACACAGGGTTCACACCATGTCGGTGTCTTCCAGTGCGTCCCTTCATGAGGAGTGTTTGGTTCTTTGGGCTTCCGCCCGCCGTGCTTCTGGTTTCTGGTCCAGGAGGACAGACGTCTCTGATGGCGTGTCCTCGGGACAACACGAGCAGCGCTGCTAGCTTTACTTTGTTGTTCTCGCTAACAGCTGACTGAAGACGGAGCCAGCGCCTCCTCAGCAGCAGGAGGACCCTCATCCCCGGCTCCCTCCACCCCTCCCTCCTCCGCCAGCAACCACCTCCATGAGCCCCCGGTCCGGCGCCCTCGTAGCCTCAGCTCCCCCACCGTCACCCTTTCTACCCCCTTGGAGGTGAGTGTTAGCTGGCGGTGCTGTTGCCCCTCCCCCACATCCCTGCTGTAATGTTTGTCCCTCCTGACCTTCCTCACCTGTCGTTAACGCGGCGTCTAAACGCTCGCTCTGCTTCCTGCTCGCTCTGCTTCCTGCTCGCTCTGCTTCCTGCTCGCTCTCGCTCTGCTTCCTGCACGCTCTGCTTCCTGCTCGCTCTGCTTCCTGCTCGCTCTGCTTCCTGCTCGCTCTGCTTCCTGCTCGCTCTGCTTCCTGCACGCTCTGCTTCCTGCTCGCTCTCGCTCTGCTTCCTGCACGCTCTGCTTCCTGCTCGCTCTGCTTCCTGCTCGCTCTGCTTCCTGCTCGCTCTGCTTCCTGCTCGCTCTGCTTCCTGCTCGCTCTGCTTCCTGCTCGCTCTGCTTCCTGCTCGCTCTGCTTCCTGCACGCTCTGCTTCCTGCTCGCTCTGCTTCCTGCTCGCTCTCGCTCTGCTTCCTGCTCGCTCTGCTTCCTGCCCGCTCTGCTTCCTGCCCGCTCTGCTTCCTGCTCGCTCTGCTTCCTGCTCGCTCTCCTTCCTGCTCGCTCTGCTTCCTGCTCGCTCTCCTTCCTGCTCGCTCTCCTTCCTGCTCGCTCTGCTTCCTGCTCGCTCTGCTTCCTGCTCGCTCTCCTTCCTGCTCGCTCTCCTTCCTGCTCGCTCTGCTTCCTGCTCGCTCTGCTTCCTGCACGCTCTGCTTCCTGCTCGCTCTTCTTCCTGCTCGCTCTCCTTCCTGCTCGCTCTCCTTCCTGCTCGCTCTGCTTCCTGCACGCTCTGCTTGCTGCTCGCTCTGCTTCCTGCTCGCTCTCGTTCTGCTTCCTGCACGCTCTGCTTCCTGCTCGCTCTGCTTCCTGCTCGCTCTGCTTCCTGCACGCTCTGCTTCCTGCACGCTTTGCTTCCTGCACGCTCTGCTTCCTGCTCGCTCTGCTTCCTGCTCGCTCTGCTTCCTGCTCGCTCTGCTTCCTGCTCGCTCTGCTTCCTGCCCGCTCTGCTTCCTGCCCGCTCTGCTTCCTGCCCGCTCTGCTTCCTGCCCGCTCTGCTTCCTGCCCGCTCTGCTTCCTGCTCGCTCTGCTTCCTGCTCGCTCTCCTTCCTGCTTGCTCTGCTTCCTGCTCGCTCTCCTTCCTGCTCGCTCTGCTTCCTGCTCGCTCTTCTTCCTGCTCGCTCTCCTTCCTGCTCGCTCTCCTTCCTGCTCGCTCTGCTTCCTGCACGCTCTGCTTGCTGCTCGCTCTTCTTCCTGCTCGCTCTCCTTCCTGCTCGCTCTCCTTCCTGCTCGCTCTGCTTCC
>NC_090915.1:11683173-11710673 GCF_040956055.1 Brachionichthys hirsutus | reverse complement strand
CCTGAAGGCACGCCTGTGGATCGAGTTCGAGTCGGAGAAAGGGCTGGACTACGGGGGCGTGGCCAGAGAATGGTTCTTCCTCCTGTCGAAGGAGATGTTTAATCCTTACTACGGCCTGTTTGAGTACTCTGCCACGTAAGTGCTTCCACCGTACCTCAAAGGGATCGGGTTACAGAACGCAACGTCCTGGCTGAGGAGACTCGTTAGTGTCCTTTGGCTTTGATGAACTCTCATTCATGGGTCAGGGGTCAGCTGTTGGGAAGAATGAAACCTGATTCAATCTTCCTTTGACATTAAAGCAAACTTCCATGATTTGTTTTTAGCTTTGAACTAAAAGCTGACGATCAGTGACGTCACATGATGCGTCATCCGCTCCGAACCTATTTGATTAGCATTAATTGATAGCGTCAATCAAACGGAGACCTGATGTGTCACCATGGAAACCAGATGGTGCTCTTGTCTGTGCAGCGATAACTACACCCTCCAGATTAATCCCAACTCCGGCCTCTGCAACGAGGATCACCTGTCCTACTTCAAGTTCATCGGCCGCGTGGCGGGAATGGCCGTGTTCCACGGAAAACTGTTGGACGGTGAGCCGCCGCTCGATTCCCATCTAAGCCCCCTCCAGATGTTTTAGTGATGCTCCTGACCCCCCCCGTGCAGGTTTCTTCATCCGGCCTTTCTACAAGATGATGCTGGGGAAGCAGATTTCCCTGAAGGACATGGAGTCCGTGGTAAGATCCAACCACGGGGAGTTCTGGGCTGCGTCTCGCAGGTTCCTTCTCACGCTGCTGTGTGCCCCACCCCCACAGGACAGCGAATACTACAACTCTCTGAAGTGGATCCTGGAGAACGACCCCACCGAGCTGGACCTGAGGTTCTGTATCGACGAGGACAACTTCGGACAGGTCTCGGCCTCCCGGCGCTCGCTGTCGCCGTTTCTCCCGTTGGAGCTTCGGGCTCAGGGACGCTTTTGGTTTTCCTCCTCAGACGTATCAGGTGGACCTGAAGCCCAGCGGCTCGGACATGGTGGTCACCAACGACAACAAGCAGGAGTACATCGAGTAAGGGCCGCGACGAGCACACGCCCAGCTCGAGTCTCGCGCTGTGGCTCCGCCTCCGCCTCACTCTCGCTGCTCTTCCCTCCGACAGCCTGGTCATCCAGTGGAGGTTCGTCAACCGAGTCCAGAAGCAGATGAACGCCTTCCTGGAGGTACTGCCAGACGCCCACCAGCAGGGGGCGGTGCGACCACAGGCGCTGGAGGCCAGAACGAGGTTGAACTCTTCTTGTTCCGTTTCCAGGGCTTCACTGAGCTGATTCTCGTCGATCTGATCAAGATCTTCGATGAGAACGAGCTGGAGGTACGGATTCTCCCGTCTGTCGTGCGTTCCGCTGAAACGCGCGGCGCCGTTAACCTCTTCACCGCCACCGATGTGTCCCCACGCAGCTGCTCATGTGCGGCCTGGGCGACGTCGACGTGAACGACTGGAGGCAGCACAGCGTCTACAAGAACGGCTACTGTCCCAACCATCCGGTCATTCAGTGGTTCTGGAAGGTACCGGCCCGGCTGGCCCCCCCGCCCCCCCCGCGCATCCCACAGAACTGCTGGTTCATTCGACGGGTCGCTGGCGTCGCTTTGAAGATCAAAGTCTGTTTGCAGCCATGTTTGCTCTGATGAAAGGAGTTCCTGGTTATCGCCTGTCTTTAACGCACACACGCACACGCACATGCGCACACACACACACACAGTCTCTGCTGCTTTCGTTGTTCAGCGCCTGCATGGTTGTATGAATGCCAGAGTATTATGGGATGGCCTGTTAATATTGGACATGTCGTCTTTCCAGGTCGTCCTCCTGATGGATGCAGAGAAGAGGATCCGACTCCTCCAGTTTGTTACGGGGACGTCTCGTGTCCCCATGAACGGCTTTGCTGAGCTTTACGGTGAATACAGTGACTTCCTGTCTCAGCCGGAACCAGAACCAGAACCCAAACAGAACCACGTACTGAATGCTGCAGCTCAGCGTTCAGCATTCAGACATTATGCAACGGTGACGGAGGAGGAAGGACCGTCCTGATGTCCTCTTTCATGTCCCCCGTCTTTAGCCGAGTCGGATTGGATTTATTCTCTTTCGTTCTCTATTCATTTCAACGATGTTCAATCGGACTAATAGGAAAACATTTCCTGCATTATCGTCACCGTTGCTTCCTGTTCCAGGTTCGAACGGACCTCAGCTGTTCACAATCGAGCAGTGGGGGACGCCGGACAAATTACCAAGAGCTCACACATGGTACGACACGCACGCACGCACACACACACACACACACACACACATATGCACGCACACAGTGAGAAAGCAAGTGGGCATCGACAGTCACCCTCAGTGCTAACCTTAGCATGCTAACATGTCAGTGCTGAGCAAGGACAGTCGTCTTAGATTAGCGGGCTAGCATGCTAGCATGTGCTACTTGGCTATAAACACAGAGCTGCTAAAGGGGAGCAGGAGTATGTTTGTCCTCTTAAAACCGCAAAGACATCACAAAGTTACCGGAACGCGTCCGGAGACCTGCAAGATTTATGTCCAACTCTGTCCAACAGTTGAGACGGGACCCGCCGGCAGACGTCCATCGAGCCCTGCTGCTAGCTTAGCATGAAACCCTCCGTGCTGTCGGTTTGATTTTTCCACGTGTTCTGTCTGTCCCAGTTTCAACCGCCTGGATCTGCCCACGTACGAATCCTTCGAAGACCTGAGAGAGAAGCTCCTCCTGGCGGTGGAGAACGCCCAGGGCTTCGAGGGCGTGGACTAGGGCGGCGTGTTGGACGGTTTGAGACTGTACAGCGACCGGATGGGCCACGCCCCCGTCTGTAAATGGTGCCGCTGACGGCGGCGGGAGCACGGGAGCAGGAAGAGCCTGACGGCCCCCATCTGCTGCCCTCCACCCTCGCCCGGTGGACGTCCTTTGTTTCCCTCAGTGCAGTATTCTATTCCTTCAGTGGGGGGGGGACCCCCAGGGAAGATGGTTTTTGTCGTCCTTCAGCGGTTTGTTTTTCTCGTAGGTTCTGATCTTAGCAGGAAAACGCTCGCCGTCTTTTTACTGATGAACAATGTCCGTCCCTTTCTGCTGTGTAACCTGGATCGTCGGGGGGGGGGGGGGGGGGGGCGGCTAACGCCGGTAGAGCTCATGGACTCAGGAGCAGCACGTTTTACTCCGGCCAGGCTAGGGTTAATTCAGTGATTGGTCGCTGCTCACCTGGTGCCCCCCGCCGCTCCTCACCTCCTCCCCCCGTAAAGACCGGCCCTCGTCTTTTTACAGGCTTTCCTATTTGCATCAATCACCATTGTTAGATCCCCCCCCCCCCCCTCTGGTTCGTTTAACGTCAGTGGAATAAAAGTGAAACTTCTCTCCGTGTGTTTTGTTGTGACTCTATTTCTGTTGGAGGCTAATAAAACACTAATTCACCGGGGGGGGGGGCGCTGGCGCTGTTGGCCCCCGGCGACTACCTGAGCAGGTGTGCATTCAGCCACCCTGTGTTGCAGAGGCCACGCCTCCGGGTGAAGGGACCGCGGTTCATTCAGTCGTAATCTGACCGTTATCAGCTCCAAGGACGAGCAAACAAAAGCCTCCCGGCCCGTCCAGGGACATCGAGAACCTCGGCCCGGTCGCAAACAAACCCGGAGCCAACTCGCCTGCTCCAGAACCGGAATGGGCCCGTGTCTCCTCGGATGTTCTGAGTGGGACCGGCTGCAAACGTTCCATCGACGGAGGTGAATGTCCAACGTTTAATGTCTCCGTCCAGTTCTGAGCTGTTGCCCTGCAGAACCCATCATTAGTCGGTGTCGGATCAGTAACCACACCAGAACCGGGTCCTCTGTCTGGGCTGGTGCCGTCATGGAACCATGTCCGAACCGATGAGCCCAGATGTTGAAATCTTTCCCTGCACTGAGATAACGGATCAAACGGTCCATTCCAGACTGACCTGAGACCAGCCAGGGCTGAAACGGGTCCAGTCAGATCCACGTGTAAAGTGTTACAGGTAGCGTTCTCCAGACAGGTTCTGTCTTGTTCTACAGGTAGAACCTACCTGCAGAACGAGACAGAACCTGTCGCTATCTACAGGTATGTTCTGTCTCGTTCTACAGGCAGGTTCTGTCTCGTTCTACAGGCAGGTTCTGGCTGGTCCAGCAGTCATGTGACTTTCAGTCTGACCTCTGATCCCATCTCTTATCTAAAGGTTTTGGTCACCTCACGGTGGCTTCAGTGAAACCTTGGTTCTGAGGCCCTGTTGCCTCACCCGGGTTTTACCCCCCCCCCCCCCCCCTCACCTCCGGTCAGGGTCGATCAATACTTCCCGTGTAGCTTATCACTCCTGTGGAACTGGCTGTTTGTCCAAACTCTGCTGAGTCTATAAAGACTTGGCCGGCGCAGCGTCGAACCCAAACGCACCGCGGACCGCCTGAGGGACGGCAGCTCGGGGAGAGGAGCCGGGGGGGGGACAGCCGCTGGGTGGACAGAGGAGAGGAGCCGGGGGGGGGACAGCCGCTGGGTGGACAGAGGAGAGGAGCCGGGGGGGGGACAGCCGCTGGGTGGACAGAGGAGAGGAGCCGGGGGACAGCCGCTGGGTGGACAGAGGAGAGGAGCCGGGGGGGGGGACAGCCGCTGGGTGGACAGAGGAGAGGAGCCGGGGGGGGGACAGCCACTGGCTGGACAGAGGAGAGGGGGACAGGACAGAGGGGAGGCGAGTCGGGAGTGAGAGGACGACCCCCCCGGGAGAAGACACGGAGGTGAGTTTCAGGGCTTGGATCATGATCTTCGCGGGGCTTTGGCTTTGTCCCCCACGGCTGCTGCTGACCCCCGGTCAGCCCCCCCCCCCCCCCCCGCTCTTTATTCTATGCTTCTATTGCAGAGGGACCCCCCCAGGGTTCGGCGGCACTTTGTCTTCCATGACTTCCTTCCTCCAGAGCTGTGGAGTGTGACAATGGTGTTTGTGTCCTCAGCGTCAAACGCCATTATCACACTAAATAGCTCCGGCGTGATCGCTCACTTCCTGTTTCACCTGCGTACCTGCACGCCGGGCTGCTGTCCCCTGGGCTGCTGTCCCCCGGGCTCCTGACCCCGGCCAGCCTCCCTGCATGTCCCGGAAGTGGCTGAAAATAGACGGCGTCTCGCTCGTTCTGACTGGGACCCGGTTCTCTGGTGCTGGAGACACCCCCCCCCCAACATGTGGACAGACGTGTGTCGTGTCCTTGCGATGCTTTCTTGTTGGACAGCTGTCCTCATCCGCGCTGATCAATAAACGTCTTGTCCAAGAAATAAATGGTGGGAAGGGACAGACACGTCCTCGTAGCGACGTGGACAGACTTGAACAGGGACGTTCCGTGATGTCTGAAATGATGATGATGAGGATGAGGACGGTGGCCCACGTCTTCCAGTGTCCGGAAGGCTCCATTGATGTGTGTGTGTGTTTGTGTGTGTTTGTGCTGTTTGTGTGTTTGTGCGTTTGTGTGTGTTTGTGTGTGTTTGTGCCGTTTGTGCTGTTTGTGTGTTTGTGCTGTTTGTGTGTTTGTGCTGTTTGTGCTGTTTGTGTGTTTGTGCTGTTTGTGTGTTTGTGCTGTTTGTGCTGTTTGTGTGTTTGTGCTGTTTGTGTGTTTGTGCTGTTTGTGTGTTTGTGCGTTTGTGTGTGTTTGTGTGTGTTTGTGCCGTTTGTGTGTGTTTGTGCTGTTTGTGTGTTTGTGTGTTTGTGCTGTTTGTGTGTTTGTGTGTTTGTGCTGTTTGTGTGTTTGTGCTGTTTGTGTGTTTGTGCTGTTTGTGCTGTTTGTGCTGTTTGTGTGTTTGTGCTGTTTGTGTGTTTGTGCGTTTGTGTGTGTTTGTGTGTGTTTGTGCCGTTTGTGTGTGTTTGTGCTGTTTGTGTGTTTGTGCTGTGTGTGTGTTTGTGCTGTTTGTGTGTTTGTGCCGTTTGTGTGTGTTTGTGCTGTTTGTGTGTTTGTGCCGTTTGTGTGTGTTTGCGCTGTGTGTGTGCGTGTTTGTGCTGTGTGTGTGTGTTTGTGCTGTTTGTGTGTTTGTGCTGTTTGTGTGTGTTTGTGCTGTTTGTGTGTTTGTGCGTTTGTGTGTGTTTGTGCTGTTTGTGTGTTTGTGCGTTTGTGTGTGTTTGTGTGTTTGTGCTGTGTGTGTGTTTGTGTGTTTGTGCTGTTTGTGTGTTTGTGCCGTTTGTGTGTTTGTGCTGTGTGTGTGTTTGTGTGTTTGTGCTGTTTGTGTGTTTGTGCTGTTTGTGTGTTTGTGCTGTGTGTGTGTTTGTGTGTTTGTGCTGTTTGTGTGTTTGTGCCGTTTGTGTGTGTTTGTGCTGTTTGTGTGTTTGTGCCGTTTGTGTGTTTGTGCTGTTTGTGTGTGTTTGTGCTGTTTGTGTGTTTGTGCTGTTTGTGTGTTTGTGCTGTTTGTGTGTTTGTGCGTTTGTGTGTGTTTGTGCTGTGTGTGTGTGTTTGTGCCGTTTGTGTGTGTTTGTGCTGTGTGTGTGTGTTTGTGCCGTTTGTGTGTGTTTGTGCTGTGTGTGTGTGTTTGTGCTGTTTGTGTGTTTGTGCTGTTTGTGTGTGTTTGTGCTGTTTGTGTGTTTGTGCGTTTGTGTGTGTTTGTGCCATTTGTGCTGTTTGTGCTGTGTGTGTGTTTGTGTGTTTGTGCTGTTTGTGTGTTTGTGCCGTTTGTGTGTGTTTGTGCCGTTTGTGCTGTTTGTGCTGTTTGTGTGTTTGTGCCGTTTGTGTGTGTTTGTGCCGTTTGTGCTGTTTGTGTGTTTGTGCCGTTTGTGTGTTTGTGTGTTTGTGTGTGTTTGTGTGTGTTTGTGCCGTTTGTGTGTGTTTGTGCCGTTTGTGCTGTTTGTGCTGTTTGTGTGTTTGTGCCGTTTGTGTGTTTGTGCTGTGTGTGTGTTTGTGTGTTTGTGCTGTTTGTGCTGTTTGTGTGTGTTTGTGCTGTGTGTGTGTGTTTGTGCTGTTTGTGTGTGTTTGTGCCGTTTGTGCTGTTTGTGCTGTTTGTGTGTTTGTGCCGTTTGTGTGTTTGTGTGTTTGTGTGTGTTTGTGCCGTTTGTGCTGTTTGTGTGTGTTTGTGCTGTTTGTGCTGTTTGTGCTGTTTGTGCTGTTTGTGTGTTTGTGCCGTTTGTGCTGTTTGTGCTGTTTGTGTGTGTTTGTGTGTGTTTGTGCTGTTTGTGTGTGTTTGTGTGTTTGTGCTGTTTTCCACGTGATAAATCAACTAGAACATGATTTGCATCCATTAAAAATCAGAGATTCCAGCTGTAATTAACCCCCCACACACACACACACACACACACACACACACTAATGAGAATGAGAACGTCACGTGACAACAACTCTCTGAATGAAAATAAACTCGATCAAGACGTCCCAGTTCAGGTTCCAAAAGCGGACCAGTATAATGATCGGGTGTTGTGGTCCCCCCCCTATGAGGTCCCCTTCACGCCTTCTTCTTGGAGGTGGGGGGTGCCGGGGGGGTCAGGTGCTCGAGGCCCAGGAGCTCGCAGTACTGGTTGCACTGGTGCAGCGCTCTGAACTGCTCGATGGACGAGGCGGAGCAGTTCCCGCGGAACCCTTGATATCTGGGGAGGAGGAGCCGCCGGTCGGTGACGTCATAGATCGATGGTCTCCGCCCATCAACGGCCCGGTAAAACTCACCCTTTCCTCGAGGTGGCAATTCCCACGTCGGTGAGCCTCATCCCCACCCCTGGAAACCATAGCAACCAGACAACGTCAGCGTTCGTCCCAGAGGGGGAGCCAGCGCGCAGCGGCCCACCCCTGGAAACCATAGCAACCAGACAACGTCAGCGTTCGTCCCAGAGGGGGAGCCAGCGCGCAGCGGCCCGTTTCCGGCCCGTTTCCGGCGCCCCCACCTTGCATGTCGGTGACCAGCAGGTGCCCCCCCGTCTGCCGGTGGACCCAGTGCTGGAACGAGCAGCACTTCCGCCCCGCCTCCGAGGCGCGTCTCCGCAGGGTCAGCTCCTTCCCGTCCTTCACCGAATACTTGACGAAGTCGCCAATCAGCTCCTCCTCCAGCGTGGCGTAAGGGACGTGATTGGACGGGCGGTGAACCAGGTAGACGGGGATGATCCTGGGGGCGGGGCATGAATCAAACAACCTCTGAGGATTTGACATTATTCGACAGTACTGCGTTGTGTTGTGTTACATTGTGTTATTTTGCTTTGTGTTATTTTGCATTGTGTTATTTTGTGTTGTGTTGTGTTGTTTTGTGTTATTTTGCATTGTGTTGTGTTGTTTTGCTTTGTGTTATTTTGCTTTGTGTTATTTTGTGTTGTTTTGCTTTGTGTTGTTTTGTGTTATTTTGCGTTCTGTTGTGTTTATTTTGCATTATTTTGTGTTGTGTTGTGTTGTTTTGTGTTATTTTGCTTTGTGTTATTTTGCTTTGTGTTATTTTGTGTTGTGTTGTGATATTTTGTGTTATTTTGTGTTATTTTGCTTTGTGTTATTTTGTGTTGTTTTGCTTTGTGTTATTTTGTGTTATTTTGTGTTGTTTTGCTTTGTGTTATTTTGTGTTATTTTGCTTTGTGTTATTTTGTGTTGTTTTGCTTTGTGTTATTTTGTGTTATTTTGTGTTGTGTTGCGTTGTGCGACTCACTCTGGGACGTCTCCGAACGCCTCCAGCGCCTGCGCGGCGCTCCGGTAGGCCTGCATGTATTTCCGGGCCGTGTTCTGGACCCGACACTCCTTCAAGACGAAACAGGAGGGAATACTAATCGATAAGTCGTCATTAATCCTTGGTGTCATGTGACGCCCGCGTGCTTGTGTGTCCTCCTGAAGCCGGCACGGTGCTCTTCCTCACCTCCACCGCCAAGCTGAAGTTCTTCTGGAGCAGCTCCTCGTTGTTCTTGGTCCCGTAGCTGATGGCGTTGTGGACTTTGAGGACGCCGGCGTCTCCGGGGAGACGCAGCGCCGCCTGGCCGGCGTGCAGCTTGGTCCGGAAAGCCCGCCGGTGCATCCCCTCCCCGAAGTGGACCTTTTCGGTGATGATGCTGACAGGCAGGTTCTCCCCAAACGATTGGTCGGACAGGAAGTCGTCTTTGAAGAGCAGCTGGGAGCAGCGGACGTCCTCGTCTTCACGCGGGACAGGAGCGGCTACACGGAACACCCACAGGTGGGTCCACCTCCGCCTCCACAGCAACCACACACACACACACTACCCACTGCACCACCCACAGCCCGACTCACCTGAGGAGGCGTGGCCCGGCGGGACGACGGTTTCGCTGAGCACTGAGGAGCAGAAGACGTGTGTTTTAAACTCTCCTTCCGTTTCCACTTCAACCAGGTGAGCTCCAGTCCTACCGTCACACGTCAGCAGGTAGTCCAGGGCGACGCCCCCGCGCGGACCGCTGAGGTGACACTGGTACTTCCCCAGGTGCTTGTGGGACGCATTGGAGACGACGAGGGACGATCGGCTCTCGTCTCCTGCCCTTCAGAGAAAGGTCGAGTCACGGAGACGCTGACGTCTGATCAATAGATTCAAATCAATCCAATACCTTCTCTTGATCGCAGAGAGGACGACGCCGTCTCGGCTCCAGGTGACAGTGTGTTGGGAGAGGACGGCCGAAAAGCGACACCACAGGCTCAAGCTCTGCGGGTCTCCGCCCACGGCCTGCACCTGGATGGCCGTCACCACCTTTGGCTCCGCCCCTGCCAGGAGGAGAACAAAGTGAACGCTGCTCCTCGAGCGATGCAAGCGTGACGTCTCTCTCACCCTCCTTAGGCGGGGCCTTCTGTTTGACCACCTCGCTGTAGGCCTTCTTGGGAGGCGGCCCTGCTGCCTTTGGCTCCGCCCCCTTTGACTGAACGGAAACTTCTGGTTTTTGTAGTTTTGATTCAAAAACACTGAAAATCTTCCCAAACTTCTGGTCTGACAGGCGTCGTCTTTTAGCGTCCTCGCTCAGGAGGCTGGGGAAGCCTTTGGGCGGGGCATCTGTGCGTGGAGGTTGTCCTTTAGCGTTAGCCTGTGGTAGCTGGGATGCTAACGCAGCCGCAGCAGCGGCGTTTTGAGCTTTGTCCTCTTCGGCAGGTGACGCCGGCGCACCTTTGGCTCCTTGCTGCTGCTTCTTGCCGTGTGGCTTCGCGGGAACCTTCTCGGCCCGCCCGGCTGCCGCCGGCCCCGCCTCTGTGTCCTGGGGTCCAGTGGGACCGGTTTGCTTCTCCTTGCTTGGAGGATGAGGGTCTTGCTTTTTGGAAGCATGGCGAGCTTGTCCGCCATGCTGATGACCCGCAGGCGGGTCCTTTCTGGGGCGTGTCCTGCCCTCTGACGTGGACTTGTGGCTTTTGTGGGGCATCCTTCCCGCTGTTTTATTCCAAAGGAACCGGAACTCGGGTTTTGCGGTCCGTGGGACGAACGGGTCGTTTAACTCTAACGTGATGACGCCGACCCGGCCCGACTCTGAGCAGAAGAATCGATCTGACGGGACAGCAGCCACGTTCGCCAGCACCCTGCCCAGGTGGTGAATGTCCTCGATGGTCAAAGCCCCTCCAGCGCCCGAGGCGGGTCGACCCCGTGGGGAGGGGTTCTCACAATCATCGTCAGCATTCTGACCTCCGACACCCCGAGGAACTGAAGTCCCGGCGAACCCGGCGCTTCCGCTCTGAGCGATTGTCAGAACGTTTGGGTCGAGGCCGGGTTGTCGGTTCTCGCCCAGCTCCTTTGAACCCGTTGGCGTTTGCGTGGCGAGGAGGCGACCCGTTGAGGAGTCCTTTCCTCCTCCGGCTGGTGCCGGGCTCCTTTTAGCTTCCGGCTGGGCAATCGTCCTCTTGTCTTCACAGAGTCCGTCTGCAGAGGGCTGAAGGGAACAAACAGAACCAGAACTCAACCAGAACCATGCTGATGAAACATTTTGGATCTCTGATCCTGTCCTGCTGAAACGCCGGCCCCCCGTGTCCGACCGGCCCGCCCACACGAACCTGAAAGCTACGCCGTGGTCGTTCCACCGGAGCCAATCAGAGACCGCCTCCGGGCCGGGGGACCTGTCGGTGTCCTGATTCGGGGGTTTTAAAGGAACGGGCGAGTTAAAGGTTGAGTAGGAATAGAGCGAGCGAGGGGGGGTCTGGTTTCAGCCCTCAGCTGTGCTCCCCTCTCACGCCTCCTGCTATTATCATCGGACCTCGGCTATTCTTAGAATCCTGTTTCCTTCAGCACACCCAGCTGTCAGTCTCTGAGCCGGACCCAGAAGATCCGATAAGTCAGAACCAACGACTCCAGGTGTGCTGCCGGAGCTCAGGTGGTCCCTCTCAGGACGAGTCGTACCTTCGGACCGACTGTCGTTACCGGAGAGTATCAGGGGGGGGGGCGACTGAAGGTGAACGCTCGGGGAGGGGGGGGGCGACTGAAGGTGAACGCTCGGGGAGGGGGGGGGCGACTGAAGGTGAACGCTCGGGGAGGGGGGGGGCGACTGAAGGTGAACGCTCGGGGAGGGGGGGGGCGACTGAAGGTGAACGCTGCCGACCCTGAAGGTTGAATCTTTCCATACCTCTGAAGACAGTTTTTTAGCTTTTGTGTGTGTTTTTAGCGTTTGTGTGTGTGTTTTTAGCATTTATGTGTGTTTTTAGCTTTTGTGTGTGTTTTTAGCGTTTGTGTGTGTGTTTTTAGCATTTATGTGTGTTTTTAGCTTTTGTGTGTGTTTTTAGCATTCGTGTGTGTTTTTAGCGTTTATGTGTGTTTTTAGCTTTTGTGTGTGTTTTTAGCGTTTGTGTGTGTGTTTTTAGCATTTATGTGTGTTTTTAGCTTTTGTGTGTGTTTTTAGCTTTTGTGTGTGTTTTTAGCATTCGTGTGTGTTTTTAGCGTTTATGTGTGTTTTTGGCGTTTATGTGTGTTTTTAGTGTTTATGTGTGTTTTTAGCTTTTGTGTGTGTTTTTAGCATTCGTGTGTGTTTTTAGCTTTTGTGTGTGTTTTTAGCATTCGTGTGTGTTTTTAGCGTTTATGTGTGTTTTTAGCTTTTGTGTGTGTTTTTAGCATTCGTGTGTGTTTTTAGCATTTATGTGTGTTTTTGGCGTTTATGTGTGTTTTTAGCTTTTGTGTGTGTTTTTAGCTTTAGTGTGTGTTTTTGGCGTTTATGTGTGTTTTTGGCGTTTATGTGTGTTTTTAGCTTTTGTGTGTGTTTTTAGCGTTTATGTGTGTTTTTAGCATTCGTGTGTGTTTTTAGCGTTTATGTGTGTTTTTAGCATTTATGTGTGTTTTTAGCATTCGTGTGTGTTTTTAGCGTTTGTGTGTGTGTTTTTAGCATTTATGTGTGTTTTTGGCGTTTATGTGTGTTTTTAGCTTTTGTGTGTGTTTTTAGCGTTTGTGTGTGTGTTTTTAGCATTCATGTGTGTTTTTAGCGTTTATGTGTGTTTTTAGCTTTTGTGTGTGTTTTTAGCGTTTATGTGTGTTTTTAGCATTCGTGTGTGTTTTTAGCGTTTATGTGTGTTTTTAGCTTTTGTGTGTGTTTTTAGCGTTTATGTGTGTTTTTAGCATTCGTGTGTGTTTTTGGCGTTTATGTGTGTTTTTAGCTTTTGTGTGTGTTTTTAGCGTTTGTGTGTGTTTTTAGCTTTAGTGTGTGTTTTTAGCTTTAGTGTGTGTTTTTAGCTTTAGTGTGTGTTTTTAGCGTTTGTGTGTGTTTTTAGCATTTATGTGTGTTTTTGGCGTTTATGTGTGTTTTTAGCTTTTGTGTGTGTTTTTAGCGTTTGTGTGTGTTTTTAGCTTTAGTGTGTGTTTTTAGCTTTAGTGTGTGTTTTTAGCTTTAGTGTGTGTTTTTAGCGTTTGTGTGTGTTTTTAGCTTTAGTGTGTGTTTTTGGCGTTTATGTGTGTTTTTAGCTTTTGTGTGTGTTTTTAGCTTTTGTGTGTGTTTTTAGCGTTTGTGTGTGTTTTTAGCTTTTGTGTGTGTTTTTAGCATTTATGTGTGTTTTTGGCGTTTATGTGTGTTTTTAGCTTTTGTGTGTGTTTTTAGCGTTTGTGTGTGTTTTTAGCTTTAGTGTGTGTTTTTGGCGTTTATGTGTGTTTTTAGCTTTTGTGTGTGTTTTTAGCTTTTGTGTGTGTTTTTAGCGTTTGTGTGTGTTTTTAGCTTTTGTGTGTGTTTTTAGCTTTTGTGTGTGTTTTTGGCGTTTGTGTGTGTTTTTAGCTTTAGTGTGTGTTTTTGCCGTTTATGTGTGTTTTTAGCGTTTGTGTGTGTTTTTAGCTTTAGTGTGTGTTTTTGCCGTTTATGTGTGTTTTTGGCGTTTATCTTACCTCCTCCGTCGGCTCCGCTGGTGCATCCAGCCCCTCCCGATCCGTCTCGATTATATTCAGTATCTTTGGATCTTCTTCGTTAATGATGACGAGCACGTCTGCCTCTGAAGAAGTAGATCCAGGAACCGGTTCTCCTCCAGGGGAGGCCGCTGTACCGGACGGTCCCACGGATGAGTGGCGCTGTGTTGGGACTGGAGGACGTTCAGCCTGGCTCTTCTGGACGGCCCAGTAAGGATCCTAATTAGACAGTGTGTGTGTGTGTGTGTGTGAGAGAGGGAGAGAACCGTTAAGGCCACTAACAAACACGCTAACAGCTGAATCACACGTGATGAATTCTGTTCTACCTACCCTCGTCGGGACACGGACCCCCGTCATGGCGTGTGGCTCGGGACACGGACCCCCGTCATAGCGTGTGGCTCGGGACACGGACCCCCGTCATAGCGTGTGGCTCGGGACACGGACCCCCGTCATAGCGTGTGGCTCGGGACACGGACCTGGGACGCAGGACTTCACTGTGAGCTCAGGCAGTCGGCGGTCTCGGGGTGAGGGTCTATTTTTGACTGTTGTCCCCCCCATGTCCACGGTCAGATACCTGATATAGGTATCTTCAGCATTTATAGTCCCAGGCTGCTTGGAGACGAACGCCCGAGGGTCCGGTAGCACCGGAACCGGTTCAGACCTCCTGCCAATCAATCAGCCTCAGCGGATGAGAGATGGAGGTTTACGTTCACCATGAGGCCAGACGCTCACCTATTTAAGGCAGGGGTCCCCAAACTACGGCCCGCGGGCCGGATCCGGCCCCTTTCCACATTTGGCCTGGCCCCCTGAACAATACCAGAGACCCAAAATAACATTTACTTATTTTCCTTTCCATACAACATGAGTAGCCTCCCTTTTATTTTTAACGACGGTCACATACGGCCAGAAAGTTAATGTTCCGGTGCTCTGTAATATCAACTTATTACATAGTAATTACTTTGTAATAACAGGGCAGGTTTCCTCACCTCCACGGTGGCATGGTTGGCAGCACTGTAGGGGGGGGCAAAATGGCCCTGGTATCGAATCCCACTACGGGAATGAGGTGGAGCAGGGGCAACAGGGTAGGTCCAGGGCACACCTGAGCGGAGTGGAGTGGACCGGTGGTCCAGTTCACTCCGCCCAGGTAAGGCCCTGGACCTACCCTGCCGCCCCTACTCCACCCCCACTCCCACAGTTGGATGCGAACCCAGTTCCTCCGGCTGTGAGTCGGTAACCCTACCGACCACGCCACCGTACAGGTGAGGAGGCTTGAGGTATTCTCAGACCACAGCGTGCTGTTGTGTTGTTCTGTGTTGTTGTGTTGTTGTGTTGTTCTGTGTTGTTGTGTTGTTATGTGTTGTTGTGTTGCTCTGTGTTGCTGTGTTGTTGTGTTGTTCTGTGTTGTTGTGTTGTTGTGTTGTTCTGTGTTGTTGTGTTGTTGAGTTGTTGTGTTGTTGTGTTGTTATGTGTTGTTGTGTTGTTCTGTGTTGTTGTGTTGTTGAGTTGTTGTGTTGTTGTGTTGTTGTGTTGTCGTGTTGTTGTGTTGTTGTGTTGTTATGTGTTGTTGTGTTGCTCTGTTGTTGTGTTGTTATGTGTTGTTGTGTTGCTCTGTTGTTGTGTTGTTATGTTGTTGTGTTGTTCTGTGTTGTTGTGTTGTTGTGTTGTTCTGTGTTGCTGTGTTGTTGTGTTCTGTGTTGTTCTGTGTTGTGTTGCTATGTTGTTGTGTTGTTGTGTTGTTGTGTTGTTGTGTTGTTCTGCGTTGCTGTGTTGTTGTGTTGTTATGTTGTTGTGTTGTTATGTTGTTGTGTTGCTCTGTTGTCGTGTTGTTCTGTGTTGTTGTGTTGTTGTGTTGTTGTGTTGCTCTGTTGTCGTGTTGTTCTGTGTTGTTGTGTTGTCGTGTTGTTCTGTGTTGTTGTGTTGCTCTGTTGTCGTGTTGTTCTGTGTTGTCGTGTTGTTCTGTGTTGTTGTGTTGTTGTGTTGTTGTGTTGTGCTTTTTCCTTTTGTGTTACGTGGAGTGGGCGTGTCTCAGACCAGGTGACGTCGTACTGGATTCTAAACCAGTGCCTCTGGTCTAAAGTAATCAATGCTACTGTCTATTGATCCTAATGCCTGATGGGGTAACCTCTAGGTGGTGCAGTGGGTAGTGCACTTGACTCCCGGCCAGAAGGTCCTGGGTTCAAAACCGAGGCGTGCAGCGTTCAGGTTTTTTACAATAATTTGAGGTTTGTTGTTTGCTCCTCTGCAGCTGCATTGGATCAGCTGATTGATCCAGTCGTTCTTACTGGATCAGCTGATTGATCCGGTCGTTCTTATTGGATCAGCTGATTGATCCAGTCGTTCTTATTGGATCAGCTGATTGATCCAGTCGTTCTTCCCCTCTGCTGGAGAGAGACTGACTTTGGGTGTGAGAGGCGTTGTGTGTGTGACACTCCGTTCATGTCACTGTGTGTAGTTGTGATGGTGAGATGAACCCTAAACTACAGCCTGCCTCCGCATTCGGCCCCTAAATGTTTAGACCCCCCCCCCCCCCCCCCCCCCATCGTCACACTTTTCCTACAAACTGGCCCCGGCCCTCCATCAGAGAAGGGAAAGGTGATGTGGCCCTCACAGGAAAACGTTTGGGGACCCCTGCTTTAAGGCAATCACCCATCTGTTCCGGCTGCACGGGGCCTTCACCCCCGAGAGAGAGGCTGCACGGGGCCTTCACCCCCGAGAGAGAGGCTGCACGGGGCCTTCACCCCCGAGAGAGAGGCTGCACGGGGCCTTCACCCCCGAGAGAGAGGCTGCACGGGGCCTTCACCCCCCGAGAGAGAGGCTGCACGGGGCCTTCACCCCCCGAGAGAGCGGCTGCACGGGGCCTGATGACGGCGGCGCAAGCAGGGCGCCATCGACTTCCGCACTCTGGCAGCCGAGAGCTCCTGGAATCCGGACGCGCTGTGCGACGCTTTTTACCGCGGGCTGTCGGAGGACATGAAGGACGAGTTGGCGACTCGTGATCCCCCGGTGGATTTGGACGCCCAGGTCGCGTTGGCGGGCCGCATTGACGCGCGCCTGCGGGAACGCCGGAGAGAGAGAAGCCGCTTCGCCCCTGCGTCCCCGGCGGGCCCCTTCCCCCTCGCCCCGCGAGGTGGCGCCACCTATGGGAAACCTATATGGAACCTCTATTACTCTTTGCAGCGCTAGATGTGTTATAACTCGGTAGTCATGTTATGAGGATCAATCTGAAGGTAAAGCTTTACAGAGGAGAAACTGATCAGGTCTTCGTCATTCAGTCGTTTCATGTTTCACAGGAGGACTCTGTCACATCTAACAGAAACGTTTATTAATGCTTTATAACACATTAATAAGCAGCTATGAGGACATTCTCAGTGTTGACCTATCTGCAGTATTTGAAGTGCATTGAAGACATGTTGTGTTTAGAACAATTGTTTATTTACTGATCCACCTTCATCACATGTTGGCTCGTCACCCTCAGGTGGAGGTGGGACTGAAGCGTACAGGCTGCCTTAGTGAGGACAGCTCATCCAGGAGCAGGGGTCCCCAAACTACGGCCCGCGGGCCGGATCCGGCCCCTTTCCACATTTGGCCTGGCCCCCTGAACAATACCAGAGACCCAAAATAACATTTACTTATTTTCCTTTCCATACAACATGAGTCGCCTCCCTTTTATTTTTAACGACGGTCACATACGGCCAGAAAGTTAATGTTCCGGTGCTCTGTAATATCAACTTATTACATAGTAATTACTTTGTAATAACAGGGCAGGTTTCCTCACCTCCACGGTGGCATGGTTGGCAGCACTGTAGGGGGGGGCAAAATGGCCCTGGTATCGAATCCCACTACGGGAATGAGGTGGAGCAGGGGCAACAGGGTAGGTCCAGGGCACACCTGAGCGGAGTGGAGTGGACCGGTGGTCCAGTTCACTCCGCCCAGGTAAGGCCCTGGGCCTACCCTGCCGCCCCTACTCCACCCCCACTCCCACAGTTGGATGCGAACCCAGTTCCTCCGGCTGTGAGTCGGTAACCCTACCGACCACGCCACCGTACAGGTGAGGAGGCTTGAGGTATTCTCAGACCACAGCGTGCTGTTGTGTTGCTCTGTGTTGTTGTGTTGCTCTGTGTTGCTGTGTTGTTGTGTTGTTCTGTGTTGTTGTGTTGTTGTGTTGTTCTGTGTTGTTGTGTTGTTGAGTTGTTGTGTTGTTGTGTTGTTGTGTTGTCGTGTTGTTGTGTTGTTGTGTTGTTATGTGTTGTTGTGTTGCTCTGTTGTTGTGTTGCTGTGTTGTTGTGTTGTTGTGTTGTTCTGTGTTGTTGTGTTGTTGTGTTGTTATGTTGTTGTGTTGTTGTGTTGTTCTGTGTTGTTGTGTTGTTGTGTTGTTCTGTGTTGTTGTGTTGTTGTGTTGTTGTGTTGTTGTGTTCTGTGTTGTTCTGTGTTGTTGTGTTGCTCTGTTGTCGTGTTGTTCTGTGTTGTTGTGTTGCTATGTTGTTGTGTTGTTGTGTTGTTGTGTTCTGTGTTGTTGTGTTGTTCTGTGTTGTTGTGTTGTTGTGTTGTTGTGTTCTGTGTTGTTCTGTGTTGTTGTGTTCTGTGTTGTTCTGTGTTGTTGTGTTGTTCTGTGTTGTTGTGTTGCTATGTTGTTGTGTTGTTGTGTTGTGCTTTTTCCTTTTGTGTTACGTGGAGTGGGCGTGTCTCAGACCAGGTGACGTCGTACTGGATTCTAAACCAGTGCCTCTGGTCTAAAGTAATCAATGCTACTGTCTATTGATCCTAATGTCTGATGGGGTAACCTCTAGGTGGTGCAGTGGGTAGTGCACTTGACTCCCGGCCAGAAGGTCCTGGGTTCAAAACCGAGGCGTGCAGCGTTCAGGTTTTTTACAATAATTTGAGGTTTGTTGTTTGCTCCTCTGCAGCTGCATTGGATCAGCTGATTGATCCAGTCGTTCTTACTGGATCAGCTGATTGATCCGGTCGTTCTTATTGGATCAGCTGATTGATCCGGTCGTTCTTATTGGATCAGCTGATTGATCCGGTCGTTCTTATTGGATCAGCTGATTGATCCAGTCGTTCTTATTGGATCAGCTGATTGATCCAGTCGTTCTTATTGGATCAGCTGATTGATCCGGTCGTTCTTATTGGATCAGCTGATTGATCCAGTCGTTCTTCCCCTCTGCTGGAGAGAGACTGACTTTGGGTGTGAGAGGCGTTGCGTGTGTGACACTCCGTTCATGTCACTGTGTGTAGTTGTGATGGTGAGATGAACCCTAAACTACAGCCTGCCTCCGCATTCGGCCCCTAAATGTTTAGACCCCCCCCCCCCCCCCCCCCCCATCGTCACACTTTTCCTACAAACTGGCCCCGGCCCTCCATCAGAGAAGGGAAAGGTGATGTGGCCCTCACAGGAAAACGTTTGGGGACCCCTGCTCCAAAGTAAAAGTCCCTTCAGCTGGAGGACAGTCCACAGTGTCCACAGTGATGTATGTCCCTTTGGCCCCCCCCCCCCCCCCAGCATCACCACGTCTTCCCAATAGACTGAATGTGTTCCTTGGCCTTCATCCTTAGTGAGGCGATGCTGGCGTTCCTTGGATCAGATGAGCACTGGTACACGGGGGCCGTGGGGCACATAGAGCCCATGTGGGGCAGATGAGGGCCGTGTCCGAGGGCAGCTGAGCTGAGGAAGGAGGCCGGCAAGGAAGAGGGCACGGAAGGAGGAGGCGAGGGGTCGTAAGTGCCCGTGATGAAAGCCGGGAGGGACTGCAGGGAGGTGGAGAGCCAGGGGTCCAGGCTGGGGGGGCTGCTGAAGGACAGCAAGGAGGACGTGTCCTGCAGCTTGATGGAGCTCACCTCCAGCTTCTCCTGCCGACGCCACTTGGCCCGTCGGTTCTGGAACCAAACCTAAGAAGAGAGAGGATTACAAAGTCTGAAATAAAAAAACTTAAACAGTGTCATTTTGGGAAGCTCCTGAGGTTTTTGAGGGGTCCCACCTGGACGCGGACTTCGGGGAGGCTGACCTTCAGCGCCAGCTCCTCCCTGCTGTAAACATCCGGGTAATGGGACTTCCCGAAGGCTCTCTCCAGCTCGTGGAGCTGGAAGGTGGTGAAAGTCGTTCTGTTCCGTCGGTGCTTCTTTTTGGGGTTTTCATCGTCTCCGTCCGGGCCCGGGGAGTCCGGGCAGACCGGGGCGCCGGGGGCGCAGCGCACACCTGGCAGGAGGGGAACCCGTGAGTGGAAGAAAACTCGTGACAATCACAGTCCGGTGTGTTTCATTACTTGTTCAATTTAAATGCATATTTACACCTGCGCGAAAAAACAAGAAAAACAAACGACACCTGATGAAATAAATATAAACAAACGACACCTGAGAAAATAAATAAAAACAAACAACACCTGAGAAAATAAATAAAAACAAACGACACCTGAGAAAATAAATAAAAACAAACGACACCTGATGAAATAAATAAAAACAAACGACACCTGAGAAAATAAATAAAAACAAACAACACCTGAGAAAATAAATAAAAACAAACAACACCTGAGAAAATAAATAAAAACAAACGACACCTGAGAAAATAAATAAAAACAAACGACACCTGAGAAAATCAATAAAAACAAACGACACCTGAGAAAATCAATAAAAACAAACGACACCTGATGAAATAAATAAAAACAAACGACACCTGAGAAAATAAATAAAAATAAACACACCTGACATAAAAAATAAATAATTCTTGTATGTTTTTCTTCAAATCAAACGTTTTTCTAATTGGCCAAGCTCATAGTGAAACTTGGATCCACCTACTGTCGAAACCTTCCGCGGATGGCTTGTTCTTCGTCGGGGTTCCGGTCGCGCTGCGCTCCGCGTCCTTTACCGGGACCTTGTCCGTCAGGCTGAAGGAGTCCGGGCCGTGGAAGATGGAGCCCTCCCTTAACCCCAGGATGGCCTCTATGCTGTGGATGGTGGACGGGTTGTCCCCTTGGCTGTGGCCGGAGCGTGCGGCGGGGCACATGCGCTGATCCATCATCATCATCATCATCATCACTTGAGAAGTTGATCCAAGAATCCACATTCGTTGGAGTCCAAAACGAAGATGACGTGTAGTCCAGCTCTCCTCCTCCCTCTCTCCGTCCGTGGGTTCGGTAAAGATGTGGAGCGTCTTCAGAGCGGACTTTTAAAGTATAGAGCCCTGCTCGGGCGGCCCCCCCGCCGCGCGTCAGAGAGGGGGCCGTCCTGTTGGACCTGGACCTGGATTTAGGGGTAACCGTGCGCCCTGCAGGCTCCAGCGCCACCCGCCCTGACTCCGCCCACCGCGACGACGTCAGTCTAAACCGCCTTACATAAATCTTAAACCATCTTTCCTCTCCTCCAGATGTCATGTTCATGTCCGGCTGGAATAAAACGAGATTAGACACACAGATTAAGGTACAACAAAATTATAACTACAAGATTTCTGCTCAGGACACAGATTCCAAATGACAGCTTAATATTTAATCAAAGAATCAGGATATTGTTGCCAAACCGAACCGGCGTGTCAGAAAAACCACCGGATCATCGGCGTCAGGAAAACCACCGGATCATCGGCGTCAGGAACACCACCGGATCATCGGCGTCAGGAAAACCACCGGGTCATCGGCGTCAGGATAAAAGAACATTACATCCTGAATCGGTTCGGTATAAAGCTCCAGATAGGAGGGCTTCTCCAGGGGCCTTCCCTGGGGTGCTTCTCTGGGGGCTTCTCCAGGGGCCTTCCCTGGGGTGCTTCTCTGGGGGCTTCTTCAGGGGGGTTAAGTGACGAGTCAAAGTGGTAACAAAGAACAATCCTAAACAGAAACAGGCCGACAGCAGTGTGGTAATCCTCCTCAAGGGGATTACACTCCAAACAGTTAAAAGCCTAAAACTATTTATCTTTTCCTAATTACACAAGGTGAATTCATCCTTTGTTTGCCTGCCGGGGGAGGGGGTCACAGAGAAACATGCTAACTAGCAGCAGAAAGGCAGAACCAGACATCTCCTGGGTGAAGCTTCTCCATCAGGAAAGTCTTCCCACCGTTAACCAGATAATCCTCCAGAACGTTTCCTGACGAATGAAGGAACCAGAACTTCAGTTGGTGCCGAGGAGGAGGAGGGAACAACCACTGATCCTATTAGGTGATAACGTCCAGACTTCATAAATCCATCTAAACTTGGGTTTATGTGAAATTCTAAATGTTAAGACCCCCCCCCCCCAAAAACAAGTGTTTGGATAGAGCCCAATTAAAGGAAGACCCTGTTTCTGATCAATGGGATTAATGGTTCTAATAAACATCATCAGGACGTGTTCTTCCAAGTGATAAACATCAATAATAATAATTAGACCAATAATAACAGCCTGCCATGTGGAGCGAATGCGGTTTGAATTGTCTTTGTAAATGTTACAAACGGACGTATTTAAAGCATTTGATCCAAATCTTTATTCAAACAGTGTGAAACGCCTCCGTGTGTTTTATGTACAGAAATCATTCAGTCTCTGCAGATCAATAAAATTACATTTCCTGCTTTGTAACAAAACCCAAAGAATAAAGAATCTAAAGATCAGAATTAAAAGTTTAAACACCACATACAAAAAAAAACTAGAACAAGCAAAGCCAAAGGAAAGAGTGGAAATATTCAAACAGGATTGAATTTAGAACATCAATGTTTTGTTTTCTACACTTTAAGAGACATACATGGCTCATTTTTACAACAGAGAAAATAGTTAACGGATATTTATTTATTTCGATTGCAAAGGAAAAGTAATATTTAGCTTGGAAAATCTTTTTTTGCATAAATGATCTAAAATAACGGCAAAAAAAAGCTAACTGATGTTTCTATGCTTTAACTTCCGTTGTTTTTTCTGCTCAGCGTTGTTTTGTCTTTAAAGATGAATTTCCTCATCTTCCTCTTCCTCCGCCCTTCACATGACGGAGCACTTCTCCTCCGCTTTGGCCTTCAGCTCGGTGACGGTGGCCGAGGCCTTCTCCTTCAGCTGGTCCATGTCCATGTTCTGCAGGTTCTGAAGCTGGCCCATGATGGAGTCCTTGCCCTCCTCCTCTGTGGCGTCTTCGTCAACCATCTTCAGCAGCTCGTCGGGAACGTCCACGTCGTCCCCAGCCATCTCGATCGTGTTCTCGTCCTGCTCGCTCTGCAGAGGACAGTGTCAGAGAAGAAGGTGAGATTACCAGAACCAGGAGGCCCGTCACTCCACCGGGCTCCTGGTGCTGGAGAGGGTTAGAGCTTCTACAGGGGTTTAAAAGATGCTCTATAAAAGACAGCTTATTATATAACCTTTTATAAACTAGGCCTCAGGGAAGCCTCTAGAGTTTTCCTAACAATCCAGTAGCTGCAGGAAGGATTATTCTGCTCCGTGCTTTTATTTTGTAAAGCAGACTTTCATTTGTCCTCACTGCCCGTCTGTGTTACAAATACAACGGAATAAATTCTCAATCTAAAGGATGTAAATCAACAAATTGAATCAAAGCACTTGTTGTCAGGAGGAGCCGTTACTGCTTTAAAACTCAATCTGTGGGATTATCTCCGTCCTGCTCCAAACTCCTGCGATCTGTGCAGAACGAGACGCTCGAGAATATTTAAATGTTCTCACAACGAAAGAGATCGTTGTCGATTCTTTCGTTTCTTTAGGACGCGCTGGCCGTCCCGTCATTTCGGCGTCACTCCTTCCTCCTCAAGATGACTTTTGATGTGAAATAATAAATAATTTGGTTTATATTATCATCACGCACAGCTTCCGAGCATTGTCCTGATGAAGAGCGTCAGATGTTCTGTCTTAACGCTCTAACGGACCGGGACGCCGGCTCACTGGCATTTGGCTTTGTAAATCACAAGATGCAACGAGGGACACGTGAACGAACGTCTACGGGACGCCTTCCTCACGAATCTTCATCCTCCTCCTCCTCCTCCTCCTCATCCTCCTCCTGCTTCAGCCAGGCTGTTAGATCAAGAGAAGCTCAACAGGAAGCAGAGCTTTATCACCTGGACCACAACCCTTATTCACCTGCACCGCATTAACACATAAACATAATGATATGCTGCTTATGAAGGGTGGAGAGTAATGGATTACATGTAATTGGGATTACATAATCCAATTATGAAACACAATTGACAGGATTTACTCCGTTTTATTTATTTTTTACTAGATTATAGATAATTAGAGATTTAATATTTGAAAATCAAATTCATAAATTGAGAAAAGTTTAGTTTAAAAAGTTTAAATTAAGGTAAATACACACAAAACGAATCCTCCATAATAATAATGATAACGGTGTTATATGGGCGTGGCCCTCTTTACCTTTGGCAGTCTGTATTTTTCCCGTAGACACACCCTCAGCGTCGCCCTCTCGGCCTTCTTGTGTAAGAAGTCTGCGTCTCTCTCCATCCTGGAATAGAATTATACACCGTCAGAAACGCCGGCGCCTCTGCAGCGTAAACCGTCCCGTGGCGAGTTCTTTAATGCCATGTCTGGATGTAACCTGGTGTCTGTCGTCAAGGAAACGACGGAAAAACCTCTGGATGTAACCTGGTGTCTGTCGTCAAGGAAACGACGGGAACACTCTCTGGATGTAACCTGGTGTCTGTCATCAAGGAAACGACGGAACACTCTCTGGATGTAACCTGGTGTCTGTCGTCAAGGAAACGACGGGAACACTCTCTGGATGTAACCTGGTGTCTGTCGTCAAGGAAACGACGGAACACTCTCTGGACGTAATCTGGTGTCTGTCGTCAAGGAAACGGCGGAACACTCTCTGGACGTAACCTGGTGTCTGTCGTCAAGGAAACGACGGGAACACTCTCTGGACGTAACCTGGTGTCTGTCGTCAAGGAAACGACGGAACACTCTCTGGACGTAACCTGGTGTCTGTCGTCAAGGAAACGACGGAACACTCTCTGGACGTAACCTGGTGTCTGTCGTCAAGGAAACGACGGAACAACCTCTGGACGTAACCTGGTGTCTGTCGTCAAGGAAACGACGGAACACTCTCTGGACGTAATCTGGTGTCTGTCGTCAAGGAAACGGCGGAACACTCTCTGGACGTAACCTGGTGTCTGTCGTCAAGGAAACGACGGAACACTCTCTGGACGTAACCTGGTGTCTGTCGTCAAGGAAACGACGGAACACTCTCTGGACGTAACCTGGTGTCTGTCGTCAAGGAAACGACGGAACACTCTCTGGACGTAACCTGGTGTCTGTCGTCAAGGAAACGACGGAACAACCTCTGGACGTAACCTGGTGTCTGTCGTCAAGGAAACGACGGAACAACCTCTGGACGTAACCTGGTGTCTGTCGTCAAGGAAACGACGGAACAACCTCTGGACGTAACCTGGTGTCTGTCGTCAAGGAAACGACGGAACAACCTCTGGACGTAACCTGGTGTCTGTCGTCAAGGAAACGACGGAACAACCTCTGGACGTAACCTGGTGTCTGTCGTCAAGGAAACGACGGAACACTCTCTGGACGTAACCTGGTGTCTGTGTTCGGTTCAGCGTCCCTCACTGATTCTAACATCCAGCACGAACTGATCCGTTTCCTCTCAGACGGGTAATGATGGGATTATTGGCCCAGATTTAAATCAAGCCAGTTGAACTGAGGTGCCTTTAAAACTATTATTTAGTTAAACAGCCTCCTCTGGCAGGAGAGATTATTAATCTGCGTTAAAGAAGTGGCGAGGCTGCATTAAGAGGTTTATGTAACAGACAGATGATGCAGAATCCATTTTACAAAGAGTTCAGTATCCTGTCATGTTAAAATAAAATAAATATCTAAGAATGTCCTTCGCTGCTCCGCCACGAATCCTCTGGGGGTTGCTATAGCAACATAAAGGACCCTCTCTGCTGAGCACAGATTCAGATTATTCATCCTGCAGTCTGACGGGCCGATGGCGTCGATCCAACACCGTGTTTCTACTCACTTCTCCTCCACCAGCTGCTTCTGGTACTCCTCATACTCCTCTCGGGTCATCCCTGCCGCTTTGGCCGGGTCGGAGGGGGTGGCCTCCTCTGCTTTATCACCCCCACCACCGAGTCCCATCCCGGACAGGGGGTTCCCGATCATGCTCTTGATCAAGAAAGCCATGGCGAGGTGTGCAGCGTTCAGACGGCACAGATGAAGCGGATCCTGCTCCCCTTTGGGTTCCTCCGGGCAGATCCAGTAGCTCTGGAGCTAACCTGTCGCTTGACTGTGGAGCCACACTGACAACACACACACACCCTGCCTGGGCCATAATCTGGATTTAATCCTCCCTGCTAAGAGGCAGATGGCCTGTTTCCTCTCTATTTTTAAATCAGACCTTTGTGGACGCTTCCCGTCCTTCGGTCTGACACTGGGATGCTTTTTGGGGAGGCGGGTGCAGCATCCGTAGGAGTGTGACTTGGAGACGGGTGTCTTCACTTTGGGGTGACACATGGAGCTCCACCCCCTGGCGCTGACTCATGTTAGCGAAGCGGGGGTCCGTGTGCAGCCGAGGCCGAGTGGGATTAGAGGGGTGGGGTGATTGCTGGGAGGATGCGTGACGGAGGGGAGGGGCTCTCACCTTGTTACTACGTCACCGTCCACCGACGGACGGGGGACATCCAGGTCACGCCATGTCTTTAATACGCCACCTTAAAGGTCATTCAGTACACACTACACACACACTGCACTTCAATGAGGCTTGGTGGCAGGGGGAGGGGCATGTGTGTGTGACATCACAAAGCACGCGGAGACGAGGTGTGTAACCGGTTTTCTCTTTATGTCAATTATTCAGGTAGACGCTTATTGAAGCGAAACAGAAACAAACGTCTGCTTCTGTTTCGCTCTGCTTGTTTTCGTCACTCTTCATCATCATTTCATACAAAACTGCACATCTGGAAACGTTTGGGAATTCTGCGGCGTGTTGGGACGCCTCAGAGGGGATTAAAACAAACCAACAGAGAACAATAACTTACAACTGGACAACAATCAGAAAAGGCTGGGAGGGACGCGCCCCCATTTACAACCCAGGAAATGATGTCATCAAAAGAACTTCTTTGCTGCTGCTTCCTGTTGACTCCTGCAGGAGAGGAGGAGGACAGGTGTTATGGCGACCCCTCGACCCCCCCGTGCTGCCGGCGGCCCGGAGACTTACTTGTACATGATGTAGCAGAAGAAGAGGACCGACTGGACGACGATGAAGATGATGAAATGAACGGTAGACAAGCAGGAGGGCATGGGGGGCACCTCGGGGCACTTTACAGCCTTCTCAGCGGGATTCTGGGAGGAGGAACAAATCAGCTGACGGTGATGCTGTATGAACCGCAGCAGGAGGGGGGCCCACTCCGACCCGTACCTGAGCGCTACGTTTAACCAGGTGTTCCACGTCCCTCTTGACCGATTGCAGGGGCTCCTTGATGGCGTTAAAGTGCTGGACGGTCTCGTAGGTTCCCATCCCGGCGGCCCTGTCCTGCTGCTGGACCGAGCCGACCCGCTGCAGGGACTCTGAGAGCGAGTTCCTGCAGTGAAGGAGACCAGACAGACTTCCATCAACGAGGAACCCGGGTCCCAGCGGCGCCGCAGCAAATCAACAGTCTGACGCACGGCACCGTTTATTCAGTCAAATAAATGAATCTCTTAATCCCTATTCACCCGAGGCTTCAGCGCTCAAAGTTATGAAAAATAGGAAATTACCGTCCGATAGAGGTCAGGATTGCTAAATTAATCCCTCATAAAAACATGTTCTTACAACAGATTACAAGTGCAGGAGGTTTAGAAAGACACAGAGGGGACATTATCTGAGGTGGATATGGTGCTAAAAACGTCGACGGCCGCTTCTTTCATGTGAACTCACCAGTGAGATTACTTTCAATTTCATCCTCAGAGGAGAATAAAAAGGCTTTAATGCATCGCAACAGAAAACAATTTCTGATTCCTGATTGCTAACGGGGGGAAAGCAGCAACTTTTTATCATCTCAGACACGTCTAAGACGATTAGAAGGAAAAACGGCGGCGGCGGCGGCGCAGGAAACCCGTGTGTGACGGCCGTGTTTAAAGGCTCCTCTAATCCGATAAGGACAAAATGGAAATAAGACGCAGCCTTTTCTTGCTCAGGATGACACACAAACAAAATGTAATATGTTTCACAGCGAGGGGAACAAATCTAAGTGAGCGTTTAATAAAGCCCATCTAATCTGCTGCAGGCGACCCAGTTCTGAGCAGGACGCCCTCCAGGGTTCTACCGTGAAGCCGGATGGGTCAGGATCC
>NC_090915.1:11675673-11678173 GCF_040956055.1 Brachionichthys hirsutus | reverse complement strand
AGCAAATTCACCGATTGTTCCTGGAGCGGCGTCGGATAGTTACCAGCCCGTCTGCTCCCGTCCGGCCCCGCCCGGACACTCGGAAGGTCACCTCGGCCTCCCAGTGCTCGAAGCCGACCCTGTTCTTGGTCCAAACGGACCCCTTCTGGCTCCTGAGGGACGGCGTGATGCGGACCTGGTCCGCACTGGGGATGGCATCTGGGGGGCGGGATTTAAACAGGCGTCATTAAAATAACACACAACGACAACGACAGCCGACACCGTTTGATATTAAACGTACAAATCAGAACAAACGCGGCGCCTGTGAGTGGGACCAATCTGTGGCTGTAGTTAAATACTACTTCCTGTCGCCCCGGAGGCGCTTCCCGTCGCCACGGAGACGCTTCCCGTCGCCACGGAGGCGCTTCCCGTCGCCACGGAGGCGCTTCCCGTCGCCACGGAGGCGCTTCCCGTAGCCACGGAGGCGCTTCCCGTCGCCACGGAGGCGCTTCCCGTCGCCCCGGAGGCGCTTCCCGTCGCCACGGAGGCGCTTCCCGTCGCCCCGGAGGCGCTTCCCGTCGCCACGGAGGCGCTTCCCGTCGCCACGGAGGCGCTTCCCGTCGCCACGGAGGAAAACGTTGTCGTCTTTTATCGGGAGCAGCTGCGTCTCACACACAAACACCCCGCTGATTGATTCTTATTTACGTGTGTTGTTGTTGTCTGACTGTCACCATGACAACAATCACCGGGCCGATAACCAGCGATGTTAGTGAACGTCATCTCCCATCAACTCGGTGACGCAACGCTCCAAAGAGGAAAGTTCAACACACGGGCTGTCCGTGCGCGTGCACAGACACGTTCGCGCAGTAACGAAGGTATGACCCTAAAGTGCTTCCGTACTTTGGGGTGAATGAAGCGCGTTTTTCCTCTCCGGACCGGGCCGCGCTGACAGCTGGACTCGAACTTACTTCCAGTGTGGATCCAGAACGGGATGTTTCCGTCGCTCTGGGACAAGTGCGGCCCTTTGAAGCTGTATTTGTACTCGAACCTCCGGTGGGGGGGCTCTTCCGCTCCGGTACCGTCAGCGACACCGCGGTGGAGAATTAACGTGGTGACAAAAGTTAATAGTAACACCGGACAAGCCGCAGCCGGGCGCTGTGCAACGGACGCCGCCATGTTTCGGTATCACTGCTGACGTAGCGCTGCGTGCACGCGCATGACGGGTGCCCGTAGGGCCAACAGGGCGGTTTCTCATTGGTGGATCGTTTTGGAGGTTTATTTATTATTTCTATGGGTGACGTCACGAAATAGAGACATGAAACTCAGTCATCGCATGACGTCACTTTTCTTACACATCTATTCTCTTTTGTTTTTTAAATTTTAGACACGCAGCTGTGGGGGGCTCGGGCCCATTTAATAAAACTAGATTTTATTCTGAATTATTATATATATTAATAATAATAATTTTTCATTAATAATAATATCAAAGAAATCAATCATTTCCTGATCAACATTTTTACATACATGTTGTTTTCCTCAGTAGAACTAGAAAAGCACTCAGAGAGCACAGACCTCCCCCAAGCAGCTCGCTCCCCTCTAACTGGATCAGAACCCAGAGAGCACAGACCTCCCCCAAGCAGCTCGCTCCCCTCCTAACCGGATCAGAACCAAGAGCACAGACCTCCCCCAAGCAGCTCGCTCCCCTCTAACCGGATCAGAACCCAGAGAGCACAGACCTCCCCCAAGCAGCTCGCTCCCCTCCTAACCGGATCAGAACCAAGAGCACAGACCTCCCCCAAGCAGCTCGCTCCCCTCTAACCGGATCAGAACCCAGAGAGCACAGACCTCCCCCAAGCAGCTCGCTGCCCTCTAACTGGATCAGAACCCAGAGAGCACAGACCTCCCCCAAGCAGCTCGCTCCCCTCTAACTGGATCAGAACCCAGAGAGCACAGACCTCCCCCAAGCAGCTCGCTCCCCTCCTAACCGGATCAGAACCAAGAGCACAGACCTCCCCCAAGCAGCTCGCTCCCCTCTAACCGGATCAGAACCCAGAGAGCACAGACCTCCCCCAAGCAGCTCGCTCCCCTCTAACTGGATCTACACCGTCCACATGGTGATCTGGATCAGCACCAGGAGGTTCTAGATTGTTCTTGTATCTTTACACACCAACATGAAAAGTCAAAGTGAATCAGAGCTGACTCATTAAAGAATCCTTTAAACAATTCTAGAATCGGGATCCAGATCGGGATCAACGCCATTCTCTGAAAATTTTATCCAGATCCATCCAAATCTTTTTGCGTTATCTTCTATCGGATGGACGGACAGACAGACAAATGCCAACGATTACATCACCTCCGCCTCGCCTCGGCAGGTAATAAAGGTTTTGTTAGATCTCCGACTTTTTTCTCCCACTCCTGTGGAATGAAATAGATTGGCCCGGCTCTCCTCAAGTGGACCGGTCCTGGGTAGAGGACTATGTAAGCTGGTGTTGAGGAGACTCTCCATCCAGAGCGTCCACCC
>NC_090915.1:11650983-11675573 GCF_040956055.1 Brachionichthys hirsutus | reverse complement strand
CCCCCCCCCCCCCCCCCCCCCCCATTTATAACACTCTGTCCCTCCTTGACTTCCCTCAGATCCACATTCCCATTGATTAAGGGAGGACCGGTCCAGCTCCACTGTCCTCTGTGGACCATGAACATCCAGAATCCAGGTGCTCTGAGGGAGGGCCCCTCCCAACCGGAGGACGTGTTGATTATCAATGATCTGGCAGTCACAGTTAACGCCGACCCCCCCATTCTGAGCAAACGGCCGGCCAGCTGGGGGGCCGGTGACTCACCAATCGAATCAGCAGGCGGCCAGACTCAAGGACGGCGGTGACAAACTTAAAATTCAGAGCATGATAGAGAGGACAGAGAGGACAAGAGAGGACAGAGAGGACAAGAGAGGACAAGAGAGGACAGAGAGGACAAGAGAGGATAAGAGAGGACAGAGAGGCTAAGAGAGACAGAGAGGACAAGAGAGGACAAGAGAGGACAAGAGAGGACAGAGAGGACAAGAGAGGACAGAGAGGACAAGAGAGACAGAGAAGACAAGAGAGGACAGAGAGGATAAGAGAGACAGAGAGGACAAGAGAGGACAAGAGAGGACAGAGAAGACAAGAGAGGACAGAGAGGATAAGAGAGACAGAGAGGACAAGAGAGGATAAGAGAGGACAAGAGAGGACAGAGAGACAGAGAGGACAAGAGAGACAGAGAAGACAAGAGAGGACAGAGAGGATAAGAGAGACAGAGAGGACAAGAGAGGACAAGAGAGGACAGAGAAGACAAGAGAGGACAGAGAGGATAAGAGAGACAGAGAGGACAAGAGAGGATAAGAGAGGACAAGAGAGGACAGAGAGACAGAGAGGACAAGGGAGGACAGAGACGACGAGACAGACGAGTTCGTCATCATGTCTTAAAGGGAGGACGTGAAGACAAACACAGAAACTGCTGTGTCGTTAGTGAACCCTAACCCTAACCCTACCCCCCCAGGAGCGTTAGTGACGAGGTCGTGTGAGGTCAGCAGGTGTGACAGTGACCTCAGGTGTTACCTGTGCATCCACCACCTGCAGAGGTGTAGCGGAGCACCCAGGACACACCCACAAAGGTGACCTGCCGATGTCTCTGCGGTGACATTATCGACTGTGATCACAGACATGTTGCTGCAATCAGCAGGCCGTCGCCTCCACCTGTGGATGAAACGCCCTGAGGCAGACGTGTGTACTCTTCATCGCACCCTCCTCTTCGTGACCCATTTCTACCAGGATGAAACGAACAATCAGTTTGATGGTCATCACGTTTTCATGATACCCTCCCCAGAGAGGGCGTGGCTTGAGCTGAACGTTTCCTCTATGGTGATTGGTTCTGAGGTCGGCGTGTTCTGGTCGACCAGTCTCAACGGTTTTCCTGTCATCAATAAACCGCCTGTGCTGTAAACTGCCACTTTAAGAGGGAGAGGCACGAATGGCATGATGGGAAAAAGAGTCCAGAAGGAGTCTTGTAGTACGTTCCGGAGCAGCAAGCTAGAGCAGGTTTGGTCCCTCTTTTCCGGAAGCCCTGTTTACTGTCTCACAAGATCCAATAGTCTTTTGGAGGCGGGGTCTGCAAGCTCTGATTGTCTTTCTAGTTTGATTTGGCAGAACTATTTAATTCATATAGTCTCAAATGAAAATGTCTCATTATGTTCAGTATTAATGTAAATACCATTGATTCAGCCCAAGGAGCTGAAACGGGGAGGCGGGGAGAAGAACCTGAAGCCTGCAGGTACCTCCAGCGTCTCAGATTAAACGTCTGCTGCTTGAATTCTTTGGGCAGAGAAAGAATTTTCTCTTGATCCAAATGTAATTCCAGATTACGTCAGGATTGCAGCAGACATCTGTCGTGCCGAGCAGCAAAGTGAGCGGCACAAAGGACGGACGCAGACGGGCTGCGTGTTGGACAGGATGGACTCCATTACCTCAGATCCATGTCATACTTTAGTTTGGAAAAAATTCAATCAGAGATTATGTTGTCTAACAGACGCTTCAGGATTCCACAGATTTAACTGGCCACAGAGGTCGTTCACTTCAATCCATTAAATCACAATTTGGTTTAGAAATTCCATCATTTTAATTCTCATCATTTTTGTCTAAATGCCATCCAATTTTCAAAAGATGTCCGTTTGTTCCAGCAATCTGTTCACGTCATGACTCATGATATTATCATTAACATGTTCATGGAAACTACAACAGAACGTCAATCCATAAGGGATTAGTTTTAATCTGGCCGGGTTTAACGAGCGCGGGATTATTTACTGTTACGCAGGAGGCTTTATGGTCACGTGACCACAGAGTCCAGGATCCGGCTCCATCAGGGGGAACCGCCATGTCCTCGTCCTCCAGACGACCAGATTGCACCAGTGGGATGACCTGCCTGCCTGCCTGTCTGTCTGCCTGCCTGCCTGCCTGCCTGTGATGACATCAGAGCGATAAACACAGTGATGACATCAAAGCGATAAACACGGTGATGACATCAAAGCGATAAACACCTTAACATCAAAGCGATAAACTCTTCCTTTTCTGCCTCAATCGAAACGTAAAGCAGGAAAAAGCTCCATCAACTCCCCGCCCGCTGGAAACAAGGACACACACGCACTTTAAGATGACAATATGTCGTTTATTTTCTATTTTGAAAAGATTGATTATTTACAAACAAAATAACCCAAAAATAAATCACGGATTTTTGACAAACACTGTTTGTCTGCATATTGTTGTAAGAAAGTTGACATTTATCTGTTCTCTGTATCAAGCCTTGCATTACATAATGAGCTGATCAATGATCAATGACCTGTGCGTGGCCACGCACGTCATCAGTAAACACGTGAAACCTCTGCGGCCATTCGTCTCACTTATTTTTGCATCTATTTGTTTATTCTCAAACCAACGGAACAAACAAAAACAAATATTCAAATACATGTGCTGGTATGCTGACGGACCGACGTGGTTGCCATGGAAACCGGGACTAAACGGAGCGCTGGGAGGATGCTCGCTGTATGAAGGTACGGTACAATCCGCGTCTCTTTAGTTCACACTTCAGTTTGAAGTATTACAATATTTAAAATATCTAGTCACGATTTTGTGGCTGGGACACGCCCCTTCAGGTGACGCCCCTTCAGGTGACGTCAGAGTAGCAAAGCCCAAACAGAGACCTTAAAGGGGACACATGATGAGAAACTCACTTTCCCATGTTTCTACAGTTATGTTGGATTTGGGTCATTATCAACCCAAAACAGCGAAATACACCGTCCAGTTCTGTAATCACGCACACACGCTTCTGTGACGTCACGGTGTGGAAACGTGCACATGATGTGCGTGCACATGCATCGCTTTGCAATGAACTGTGTTTCGTTCTCAGAGGCGTTTCTGTCAGAGCGGGTGGAGACAGAAAAGAGGGACGCTGTCCTGCAGCATCCGTTTGATGTTTGGACCAAAGACTGTCCCAGATATTTCACATCAGGGTCTGGGAGCTGCGTTAGCTTGGTGACCGTCACCTGCACACAGGTGAGCGGATCCCTGATGTCTCCAACCCAAACACAGTGCAGTTTAACCCAAAACCACACGAGCCAGCGTGGAAATCAAATCGGAATGAAAAAGAAAAACAAACACGTTTTGGTTTCGAGCAGTTAAACTAATAAACAAGGAATCCTTATTAAAGGATCTTAAATTACACTGAGGACAGGGAAGAGTTCACAGAGGCGGGGCTTTAAATCCTCCAATCAGGCCTCTCCCTGCGTCAGGTACAGCCAGCTATAGCATTGATCTCTGATGGAGCCTTTCGTCCCTAAACGCTGCGCCTATCGATGCCGCCCTATCGATGCCGCCCTATCGATGCCGCCCTATCGATGACGCCCTGTCGATGACGCCCTATCGATGCCGCCCTATCGACGCCGCCCTATCGACGCCGCCCTATCGATGCCGCCCTATCGATGACGCCCTATCGATGACGCCCTATCGATGCCGCCCTATCGATGACGCCCTATCGATGCCGCCCTATCGATGACGCCCTGTCGATGACGCCCTATCGATGCCGCCCTATCGACGCCGCCCTATCGACGCCGCCCTATCGATGCCGCCCTATCGATGACGCCCTATCGATGACGCCCTATCGACGCCGCCCTATCGATGCCGCCCTATCGATGACGCCCTATCGATGACGCCCTATCGATGCCGCCCTATCGATGACGCCCTGTCGATGACGCCCTGTCGACGCCGCCCTGTCGACGCCGCCCTATCGACGCCGCCCTATCGATGACGCCCTGTCGACGCCGCCCTATCGACGCCGCCCTATCGATGACGCCCTATCGATGACGCCCTATCGATGACGCCCTATCGATGACGCCCTATCGATGCCGCCCTATCGATGCCGCTCTATCGATGACGCCCTATCGATGACGCCCTATCGATGCCGCCCTATCGATGCCGCCCTATCGATGACGCCCTATCGATGCCGCCCTATCGATGCCGCCCTATCGATGACGCCCTATCGATGACGCCCTATCGATGCCGCCCTATCGATGCCGCTCTATCGATGACGCCCTATCGATGACGCCCTATCGATGCCGCCCTATCGATGCCGCCCTATCGATGACGCCCTATTGATGACGCCCTATTGATGCCGCCCTATCGATGCCGCCCTATCGATGACGCCCTATCGATGCCGCCCTATCGATGCCGCCCTATCGATGACGCCCTATCGATGCCGCTCTATCGATGACGCCCTATCGATGACGCCCTATCGATGCCGCCCTATCGATGACGCCCTATCGATGACGCCCTATCGATGCCGCTCTATCGATGACGCCCTATCGATGACGCCCTATCGATGACGCCCGGGTTCCTGAAAGAAGAGAACGCACCACGCAGCTTCTACCAAACTATTTACAGCACACGTATAGCTAATCTTTATGTCAGTCTATTGCATAATGGTGATAATCTTTAGTTTATAAATATTATAAATATACACAGAATTGTCAAGCAACATTAAATAACATCTCAGCCATCCGAAAAGAAACCCAAAGCAGACACTGGGACGGTCGATCCGTGAGCTGCTGCTGCCGGGTTCCGGGGGCTCAGCAGACTGTAGCTCTGTTGCCGAGGGCAACACAACGCTTAGTTACAGTATCTGTGTTTTAGGAAATGAGGGAGACTGGTTTCTGTGCTTTCTGAGATGACTTGTCAGAGTTGCTTGCATTTATTATTCCACAGTGGCGCCTAAAGTTAGACGCTTTAGATAATCCATCTCTTCCTCAGCGATAACAAAAGATGAAAGATAGTCCTCGTCAGAGTCCACGATGCATTCAAGTACCGGAAAACCAAAGTCATCCAGCGTGTAGAACGATGGTTATAGTTCTCAGGAAGGAAGACTCATCTTTATATTACAGCTTTTAAACTTACACACACACAGCCATAAAAACAGCAGTCTATATACACACCTATATATATATATTATATATCTATATATACATACATACATATAAATATATATGTAATGCAAATGGAGAGATGTATCTGTATAATATACATTCTTAAGTTTGTCTAAAATATAATACAGTAAAGGAGTCGTATGTACAGGATCTCTACGAGGTTATTTTAGAAGACGTCTGGAGAAACAAAGAACGTTCACGTTCTTCTCTTTTGTTGTATCTACATTTTAAAAAATGAATCGAAACAAAGTTTTTTTTTAAATCAATAAAGGAGAAAATGGAATCATAAATTTGATGCAAAACGCATTTTGTCTTGATCAGTCTCGGTACTGCTCAGGACAGAATCTCTCCTCGAGCCGGGGGCTTCCCTGTGCTGGGTTGAGGACGATGACGCCGCCGCCGCCGTACGCACCGGGGGCAACGCCCCCGATGACATCTGGCGGAACAAGTTGACCCGCTGGGGCACTGTGGTGCGGATGCCGCTCTGCAGATTCATCCCCTGGAGCCCGGCCGGCGTTGGCTGCACGGTGGAGGCGGGGTGAGCTCTGTCGTGTGGCAGCGATGGTTGGGAAGCTGATAAATGTCTAACATCACGACTCAAGTTGCCTGACTGAAGAGCGTGCGTGCTCTTCTGAGGGGAGGCGGCCTGCTGCTGCTGCGGCGGCGGCGGCGCTGACGCTGCGGGCTGCTGGATTAGAGACAGCTGGGAGGCGGTGCGTGAGCCGTACTGGAAGCTCCTGCTGGCCAGAGGGGTCTGCACCGGTGTGAAGGAGCAGGGAGACATGATGGCTCCCTGCTGCTGGGGGGGGGGCGGCTGGTTGGCTAAGGAAGAGTTCAGGTTTCCATGGGAGCGGCTGGGAGCGGGGTAAACCCCCTGAGCCGCTGCGGCAGGCAGCATGCGGGCAGCAGAGGCGTTGGCAATCGCTGAAGCGCTGAAGGTCATGGGGGCCGAGGCCTGCTGGAGCTGATTGGTGCTGAAGGCGGCGGGGAACGGCGGCTGAGCTGGGGAGTTAATGATGGAGTTTCCGGACAGCGGAGTCGAGTTCATCCCCGTGACCGACTGCTTGCGGTCCACCATCATCACCATCTCCCTGTCCTGACGGATAATCTGCTTCAAGATCTCGTTCTCCTGCGTGTTGAACACGCCGGCGTTCAGGTCCTTCTGGAACTTCTGCAGCAGCAACGAGTTCTTCTTCCCTGTTGGAGTGCAGGCGAGAGAGTTGAGCACAAAACAGCCGTGGCAAACTGTGGCTGCCCCACGCCGCAGGTGAAGGGCAGGGCTACAGGCGTTAAGGATGGGCGTGCAGCTTGTACGAGTCTGCAGGGAACCTTTGCCTTCGACCAGTCAATTCCAACAGATTCATCTTTTTGATTCCAATAAATATACGCGCTGAACTCTATCATTCTCACAAGCTGCATCTTCACATCCACTAAGGCCTGTTAAATGTTAACAGTAATGACGATGGGACTGTTTGAGGAGTGAAGGACAGATTAGGAGACAGTTTGGACTGAAGGTGCTGAAGGTGGGCGATGAAAAAGAACAATGCTGATGTTTGTACTCACAGAGTTAGACAGACTAATGCCGACCTTCAACCTCTGACCGCGTCGGTCTCATGACAAAAGGTGACAATAGAATACAAACACACTAAATGGATGGGCACACACGTCAAATATGCTAATGAGAACCTAATCTACTCCTCACAGATTGTTTAAGTGGAATTCTTTGAATGACTTAATAAAACATGATTCCACCAAACAGGTTTAGAACATCTCACTTCTGTGAACTTGCCTGCAAACGTGTCCCAACCGTTCACCAACTGATAATCAAATGTAACTAGCGGCATTTTAAAAGCAGCTTTTGGAGCACTGGCAGTAAAATGTGGTCAAATTAAGCATGAGAGACGTGCTGAAAGTGAGCTGAAGGTTTTAGCCACCATCAATCACTGGACAGCTTCCGGTCCTCTCAAGGCCAGCTGGGAGACATGTCCTTCACTCCAGAATATCCACAACTGGTGTATTTGTCCCCCCCCCCCCCTTTGACATTGTTGATCCGGACTGCGACATTCACTGCAGAGTCGTTAGGGACTAAAACTAGCATTCACTTACAAGGCTGCCTTCATCGCATATTTAAAGGTGACGATTGGAAGGACAACACAGATTAATTAAATCTCCAGAAGAACCGGAAGGATTTGCTGGATTCATTCACAGGGGTGAACAGTTAGGACTTCGATCCGTGTGTGATGTCATCAAGATTAAAAGGAAAAGGAAGGAGGTATAGAGGCGATGTCATCGGCGGCAGCGAGATAATAAAGCTCGTTATTTCAGCGTTGTTGCTCAATTTTTGACCAGCGTGGCGTTAATTAAAGGACTTAGCCCCCCCCACAGTTAGACAAGAACGGGAATACGGTAAGCGCTGCGCTAATCAAAATGTGGATGTGACGTGATAGAAGGGAGATCTGTGAATAAACACCCAGAATGCCTTGCAACGTAAACAACATTGGCGACCCCCAAAACAATACAGACTTTATAGCTTATAAGAAATAGTTATATATTTGTGTACATGTATTTACGTAGCAGAAGTACATTCTTGTGTTTTTAGACCGATTTGTCAAAACAGTCAGGGATCACTTTAAAAGAAACCCAAAACAAAGAAAAATCAAAAGTTGGGAAACTGAAAATAAATTGATCCGTTATATGTAAATAATACAGCATGGTGTCTACAGTGCTGTGATTGGTCTTTCCTGGTAGATCAATAGATCTAAATAGATCTAAAATACACAAATGCCTCTCGTCAATAAACTCAAAAATAAATCTCAAGCCAACTGACATTTAAAAACAAAGAAATAAAATCCTTGTTAACAATAAAGAAAACAAAATAAAATATACACAAATGCATTTAAGACAAGTTCCAATTTAAATTTGGATTTATTTAGCAAGAAGTGATTTAAGGTTAATTAATGCATCCCTACTAAAATACTATTTAGAGAGGATTCTTAATGGATTAAATGGAGGTCGATATCAGTGACATCACTGTAGCTCTGCTCTGATTGGTTCCAGTCAAGTCTTAATATCTAACGTAGCTAACAGTGACTGCTGAGATTGGCTCCAGCTTGGCCCGCGACCCGATGACGGATTAACCGGCTGGAAAATGAATGAATGAATGAATGAGCTAACAAAAGACAAATCATCTTTAAAGTCAGACAATCAGAAACAACGTTGTTTTTCTATTGGTGAAAATATGATTTCTGAATGAAATGAGGTTTCTGCAAGAGTTCACTAATCTACAGATGATGATTATAATCGAGATTATTCTTTGAAGAAAGGACTCAGAGATGAAATAAAAACACCAATAGAGCTGAGCACGTCTTCATAATCCAGGTATGTTACAAAAGAAACGTGACATGTAACACGGAATGAAGCACCTTTTGTTTCTTTGATTGTCTTTCTTTGACATTTCAAATGTGTCCAGAGCTGCCGTGGGCGACTCGACGCTGACGCCGGGCGTAAACATGAACGTGAGGCGTCTCATCAGGAGGAGCTTGAGAGCCGTTCCATTTAGCGAGTCTCTATCGCTAATTTGTTACCTGTTCGAATGCTGGAATTGGAATAAAGTGTTTACCTGATGCCTACTCTTCGGCCAGGACACTCTTGAAAACGAGATGTGCTCGTCTCAAGACGGACTCCTGGTCAAATAATTTTTAGATAGATAAAAGATAATGTCAAATGTGCAACAGGTTATTGGTTCCAAAGCATGGTTACAGTTTTCTTTCCTTTTCAGAGCAAGACAAGCAGGTAACCAAGTGCAGTTTAAATATAGAAATGAGACAACCAGCACAGATCATGACAGTGTTTCTCCCTTGTATGAGACAAACCCCTTTATGGTCGGTCTGAAATGAGGGATGGTGTCAGCGTTTACTCTGATAGCTCCGATCAAAGCTGGCGCCGCTCAAAAAGGGCAAATGTAGATTTGGACTGTTGTGGCCAAAGGGCATACGGTATGTTGTGTCGGGCACAAATCCATACATCTCAGGGCAGGGCCAAGGATCCCTGCCCTAAATCTCCTCTCGAATTACACTCACATGCCAGTGTGACGGGTTTGGGTTCATTCGAGTGCTGAATGCATTCATGAATTAACCATTTATTATTGATCACCTTCTCCTTTGCCTTCCTCAAGCCACAACTGAGTCTCGCTGAAGCTGCCATCAGCAGGTTTGATATGAATAAACCAAGATGGAGACTGTTTATCGGCTTATTATTACTGTTAGAGCAAATATCTCTGGATCTTCTCACAGTGAGGGGACCAGTATCTCACTAACCTCCCATCCGAGTGTAACGTTGAGGAGAACTGATGAATCCTGATTCTGAATCTAGGGCTTCTTATTGATGTGCCTGATCCGGACAATAAATGCAAAAAACACGAAGCCGTGACAAAGACAAACACTAAGAAATAAAAAGCAGACAAAAGGAGAGCTTACTGATATGAGCCAGCACTGTCATACTCTCGTTATGCTAATTCAACTGCTTAACATAAACATTATGTCTTGGTAGACACTAAAAAATGCTGTCAACAAGGCAGGTTTGTTAAAAGCTAACGGTACGCAACAAATCAATTCACGGGGTTTATTGCAATAACTATTGTCTTCATATGTAACAGATTATTATAAGTGTCATATTACATTGTGGTTTCTGCATGAAAACATTTAGCTGTGGAGAGCGCCTCGCTCCACTTTAAACAGATTTCAGGTGATTCACGGTGCCGTTACAGGAGACATTTACTCTTCACCGCTTCAGCTAAACAAGAGAGAAATGATATATCTAACAGTGAAAACAGGGAGGAGCTAACGAATTTAAATATGCTTTTTCAACTTAAGATGCACCGAAAACCTTTTTGGTAATAAACAATATTCAAACCCTAAATAAGTCCAGAACTACCCGAGACCAATGATTTATACATTGATTATTAGAGACCAATATGTTGGTGAAATGCAGGTGTATCTTCCTCTCATGATCTTTATAATCATTATTAAACATAAAATGTTATACCAGTAAAGAGTTATCATGAGAAAGACGCAGGCGTGGTAGCATGAGGGTCAATGCCCCCGCCCAATGCCCCGCTCGCATATACATGTGCCCCTTTTTGAAACCAATTCAAAGGTCTGAATCGTCGATGCTCCTGTTGATGAGGGTATGGCTGAACGTACTCATGGTCCTGCCTGCTGACAGCGGGCTGGACCTGATGGATGGGGGGGGGGCTCTTAGTGCCTGATGTCACCGGGCCCTGCGTTTATCTATTGTACAGGGTCCGGATGATTTTCTGGTATGGGGTGGGGTGCTGCTCATACCCAGGAGTGCAGATGAGTGGCAAGAAGTCCAGACACGCATGCATGTGAGGTTAGCTTCCATCCACTCGCTGGCATTAAGCAGGGGGGGGGGGGGTGCAAACTGACTCCCTCCTGGACAGCGACATGCACTGCCTTCCAGCTAATCCAACCATTTAGTATATTTATTTAAGACAGACATGGGGAAATCTAAATGTAAAGAAATAGCTTACAGGTCATGCAGCACAGACACGATGCTTTAATGAAGAGACGAGGCAAACAGATAAAGACAAGACGACAAGGCACAGTGACAGGCAAGACAGCCAACCACGGCCGGCCTTACCGATGCGGTCCAACCGATCGATGGCGACAGTCTCGAAAGCGCGCCGCATCATGGGGTACTCCTCGAGCACCTCGTTGAAATGGTCCACAGACAGGGAGAAGAGTCGACAGTAGGTGTCGGCACGCACACTCGCCGTCCGTCTGCCCTTGGTGAGCAGACAAATCTCTGGCAGGAATAGAGATAGACAGGAAAATAAAGCCATGAAGAGCAGCACGAATAATCCCAGTAGCCGGAACACAGAGTACACATCACATACCGGGACGATGCCGACGGACCTTCAGGACAGAAGAGGCAAATAATGAGAAGCCCATCAGCAGAGCTGTCGTTAGCGTTAAACTAAGATCCTCCAGCAGGGGGCGAATGTTCCCATAAGCGTATTACTGCATCAGTACTCAGTTCCTAATGTACAACTACACAGGAGTACAGTTACAGAGCCTCCATGTATGGAATGCAGGCCCTGCGGCTCGGCTGGTATCTGAACACATGCACACGCTGCAGGCGCAGCATTCTCGCATGGCAGTACCAACACATATAATTAACGGCAGTATTTTGTTCCTACCTCCAAAGTAAGATCCGTCCGTCAGCTTCATCTCCTTGTTGAACTTTGTGATGACACTTGCGACCCCGTGTTGGATGAAGTACATCTTCTTCCCGACCGTTCCTTCTCGGATGATGTAGTCGTTGGGCTGGAAGACTTCAAACTTTAACTTGCTTAGCATCCCCGTCACAAAGTTGGGGTCTGCGTTGGCAAACAACGGCATGGTGGCCACAAGCTTCCGGCAGTTGAAGTTGACAATTTCCTGGTGGAGAAAAATGTTTTGGTCAGACGAATGATTTCTACTGAAAACCTATAAATAAGCGTCAGCTACAACACGAAACACCAGCACAAATCCCCCCTAATACTTCTAAAGCTCTTCCCATCGCTCCCGAGAGGAACCCATTTGGCACGCGCGTGAGCTGCTGATGAGTCGGCTGCAGGCCATCTCTCCGGTCTCATCCTGTCCCGCCGGACCCCGGGGAGATTAGGAGCTTGTTTGTTGACCAATACAGCTCTGTTGCTGCGCAGATGGAAAGCCAGGGCAATCGGCATCTATGACGGTTGTTGTTGACCCCACACGAGGGATCGCTCTCCTCCAGTGACAACAGGCAGAGATAACCAATCTCTGGACGCTTGCTAGCTCCACAGACGCGATGCAAAGATGTCTGCTCAGCACAGGATGCTGCTGCTGCTGCTGCTGCCACGGGCTCTGACCTTAATCATGCATGAGAACTAATGAATTCTAGAAGAAACCATTTTCAGGACCAGCAGGGGTCCTTTTGGGGAAACAATCTTGGGCTAAGCCTATCTAAGGAATTGTCATACAGACCAGAGCAACAAACAGGGAGGAAAAGAAAGGTGGGGCGGAGAGAACCCACCCGGAGAGAACCCACGCAGACACGGGGGGAACCCAGAGAGAACCCACGCAGACACGGGGGGAACCCGGAGAGAACCCACGCAGACACGGGGGGAACCCAGAGAGAACCCACGCAGACACGGGGGGAACCCAGAGAGAACCCACACAGATAGGGGGGGAACCCGGAGAGAACCCACGCAGACACGGGGGGAACCCGGAGAGAACCCACACAGATAGGGGGGGGACACGGAGAGAACCCACGCAGATAGGGGAGAACCCGGAGAGAACCCACGCAGACAGGGGAGAACCCGGAGAGAACCCACGCAGACACGGGGGGAACCCAGAGAGAACCCACACAGATAGGGGGGGAACCCGGAGAGAACCCACGCAGACACGGGGGGAACCCGGAGAGAACCCACACAGATAGGGGGGGGACACGGAGAGAACCCACGCAGATAGGGGAGAACCCGGAGAGAACCCACGCAGACAGGGGAGAACCCGGAGAGAACCCACGCAGACAGGGGAGAACCCGGAGAGAACCCACACAGATAGGGGGGGGACACGGAGAGAACCCACGCAGACACGGGGGGAACCCGGAAAGAACCCACACAGATAGGGGAGAACCCGGAGAGAACCCACACAGATAGGGGAGAACCCGGAGAGAACCCACACAGATAGGGGAGAACCCGGAGAGAACCCACACAGATAGGGGAGAACCCGGAGAGAACCCACACAGATAGGGGAGAACCCGGAGAGAACCCACACAGATAGGGGAGAACCCGGAGAGAACCCACGCAGACAGGGGAGAACCCGGAGAGAACCCACACAGATAGGGGGGGGACACGGAGAGAACCCACGCAGATAGGGGAGAACCCGGAGAGAACCCACGCAGATAGGGGAGAACCCGGAGAGAACCCACGCAGATAGGGGAGAACCCGGAGAGAACCCACGCAGATAGGGGAGAACCCGGAGAGAACCCACGCAGATAGGGGAGAACCCGGAGAGAACCCACGCAGACAGGGGAGAACACACAAACTCTGATTTCTCCAGTGCATTCCACACAATCCAACCACTGATTAGCAGAAGAAGCAGAGCACAGTAAAACTACTGTGCTCTGCTTCTTCTCCTTCTTCTCCTTCTTCTCCTTCTGAATCAAAGAACGTCGTATTTTAAGGGCAGTGATTCAGCGCATGTCGATGCGAGCTCTTCTGCCGCGGCGTGATTGGCGTGCTTTCACGCGTCGGCCCCCGGGGCGCAGCGGGCGCTCTGCAGATTTAAACTTTGCTTGCTCTGCACGGCGAACGAAGCCTGCAGGATATTCTGTGCAGGAAAGTCGTACCTTTAAACCACCATAGCTGCGAGTATTAAACTCTGCAAGGTGACTTAATGAGGCTGCATGAGAAATGGTCACGATTTCCTCGCCTGCTGTGCTTTTCATTCTTCTACTCTTCATCCACCTGCATCATGACCCAAGTAATCTGCTGACTCAAAGGGGTCAGCCAAGAATTTAAAATCGGACTCCTTCACATGTGCGACGCTTCAGACTAAATACAGCGTCTAAACGGGGCTGCAGCGGCTCTGTCCATCCACATGAAGAGTGTGAAGTGTGAATCCAGGTGCGCTGGGCTCACCTCTTTGAGCGGGTCGTTGAGTTCGCTCAGGATGTTGTCTTCATCAAAGATCTTCCCTTGGTATCGATGTTCGTAGTAGTCGTGGATTTTCTGCCGCATGTCTGCTGGGAGCTTGTGGAAGGACATGTACTGTTCCACTTGTTTGTACTGGGAAGGCAAAAACACGAGAGCAGCACAAATTATGACATGAATATATGTGAAATAGGAAAAACAGCCAAAAGTGTGCGTTTGTGCTGCTGCATTAAGGACAATCTGCTCTCACACACGTCCGTCAATGTACAACAAAATTGGATGATTTGCATTTTGTGCATCCATTTAGCTTAACGTCTTTAGCATGATGCTGCTGTGGGTTTTCTAATGTACAATTGAACCCTGTTTTTAATTAGTGAATCATTAGCAGCTTCACACAACATTATACTACATTAGCGTTTTCTTGCACAGGCATGAAATGAGACAAGAACAGATGGTGCTCCCAGAGACTGCGACACTGCACCAAAAACACGGAAAGCGCCTGGCAAGGTCAGCCCATCTTTATTTATTTTCACTGATAGCAGCTAAAAGCTAAATGCGTTTACACACAAGGTGTAGTTAATGCACTGGTATTTTAGTGTGTTCTGGTCCCAGTCAAGGTGACTCTGCCTGTTCTGAGAAGACTTATGGGAACAACCTCCAGCAGGATAACTGATGTGGACTTTGTGTCCCAATCCATCGGTCTTAATGCAGGTCGGGCTGCAGCTCACAAACATTTATCATTTACGTCATTGAATCTCATGAATTTAGTCATTGCAGCAGAATAATAATCATTTGGTGATGTAAATGACATGCATTATGGCATTTAATATAAGGAGGTGTGCCATTGTTTGTCTTTTACCTTTTCTTGGTATTGCCTTCGTGAGGAGTCGAGCGATTGGATCAGAGCTGTGGCGTGACCCACAAACATGGCGTAGCATGTCGCGCCTACAATCATACTCAGCATGGTGATCCACAGGTCAGACATGCTGACAGGTGCGCGAGCGCCATACCCGATGCACAGCATGTGGCTCATGGCTTTGAAGAGGGCATAAGAGTACTGCTTACCCCAGGAAACGTTCTGTAGAGAGGAAGTTGAGAGTTACTGCAAGGGAAGAGCCGGTAATGTCCTTCCTCCAGCATGCATCTTAAGTAACAGCGTAACGCCCCGGCTGACTGGTACAAACAAGATACCCGCGATCAGCCCAATGATTTAGTGCACTAATCAATCAGTCTATTGGACACCACAGTCATACTGAATCTGGCCGACTAATTCGGCCTATGAGAAAGATGTGATTAACAATTCAATATTAATTCTACTGTTAAAGTATTTAAAACCGTAGTGCATGATAATAAAGGTTAACGGCTGCTGATTATTTGTTCATAATGAGGATGCCATCATTTAACAATTTAAAATGACTAATTACAGCTTTCTATTGCAAGTTATGCAAGCTTCCTGAGAATGAAAAGAAATAATTCTGCCTGAAAGTCAACGTCTCAGCGATACAGAACTTTGAAGGCCATTCAATAGGGGTGAGAACCCCTTAAACAAACAGCATCTTCATTATCACTGATTGTATTTGCCCTTTTCCTGCTGTTACAGTAAGAGACTAGCAGCATGGCTGCTGCTGCACATCACCACAGCATGACCTTTCTCCATCAATCACACACGCAGAAAGAAACCCTCAATCAGAAAGGTTAAACTCAGCAAAATGCCCTTTCCAGTGTTGTAACCAGGCATACCTGATACCTGACAGTTCGGATGGTAATACTCGTGCACCTCTGAATAAGCAAAGACGCACCCAGAGGAGTGTGATTTAACTCCTCCTCCATCATCAGCAAGGACTCTCCGAAAGCGTTGCTGTGATAAGCATTATTATTATTGCAGGTTTGATTAGCAGAGCTTCTGCTTTTCCTGCTATTACAGGGAGTGATTCACTGCAGGTCTAACGCAGCCTGGGGGGTAACGGGGGCAGAGTCTCCTTGAGCCGGTCCCAAGCCCGGATAAATCCAGACGGTCGCGGCAGGAATGGCATCCGGCCTAAAAGCTTGCCAGAATTAAGCATGCAATCGACGAGAAGGTTGGGTTGCTGTGGCGACCCCTCACGGGACCAGAAGAAAGTCCAGTAGTAGCATTATCTCGTCTGGTGTAAAGTACATGCAGCCTGTACAAAGGAGGAAGCCGCTCTCAGGCCATTAGTCGAGATGATAAGAGTCCTGCCCTGCAGCACTCAGCAGTATCTGCAGTCCTCGTTGGGCCCCCCCCCCTCTCTGAGGGAGACGCCGAGTACCAAGCCAGCAATCATTCCTGAGCCAACGCTGAATACCCACCAACACTCAAGCATTGTGACGGGGTGAAAAGGTGAATCTCACCTGTGGGTGAGGCTTTTCACTTTGCATCTGCAAGTCCACAGTCAACACACAAGCCTCAACCTCTGCAAGGATCCACAGCAAGGGGGGTGACGATTGGATGTTCAGCACAAACCTCAGCAAGGGGGGGTGACGATTGGATGTTCAGCACAAACCTCAGCAAGGGGGGGTGACGATTGGATGTTCAGCACAAACCTCAGCAAGGGGGGGTGACGATTGGATGTTCAGCACAAACCTCTTTCCTGTTGCTTCACAGTCTCATGTAAATTATGTTTAGCTGAAGCTAACTTTATGACAGCGCAGTTTATTCTCCGGCACGCGCTCTGCTCACGCCTCCAAAGTCACCTCCAATTGGCTTCGATTACGTCGCTCAAATTTCTTGAAAATTAATTGGCTGAGTAAACAGGAGCTATAAATGTACCGTAAACAAGCAATTATGGGAAATGTGGAGTTTCGTAGACTTTACCCGTGAAATACTCACTTTGTGGGCATTTATAGTTTATTAAATGTGGAGTTTCTTTTGGTCCCGCAGCGTCCACTCAGCCATTGAGACAGAGCCACATTTACTTATTCTAATCAAATTAAAAATTAAAGCAGAGTTTGAAAGTGTGAACATGCACGCACCTTTACATGGTTATAAGGGGCTGAATCACGACAACGTTAACCTCTTTTCAACTAGCTTCCATAACCTAGTTAAGGCACAACATACTGTAATGTCTCATTTTGCATTTCTTTCATCAGTCGTCCTGCTGCTCCTAAAATGCCCTGACTGTATTCTAAAAACACCCCCTATGAAGTATTTAAGCCTTCCAAATAACAAATAGACTTTTTCTTTGTGAGAACAGAAGTATTCAAATACTTTACTTCAGCAAATAATACAGAAAAATACTCCACCACAAAAGTAAAAGTCCTGTCTGAAAATCAACAACAACAAAATCAGTCCATACTTGGTGGTAGTGAAGCTACTATTGTAGCCACAGCTGCCCCGCGGTAGCCACGGCTGCCCCGCGGTAGCCACGGCTGCCCCGCGGTAGCCACGGCTGCCCCGCGGTAGCCACGGCTGCCCCGCGGTAGCCACGGCTGCCCCGGGGTAGCCACGGCTGCCCCGCGGTAGCCACGGCTGCCCCGCGGTAGCCACGGCTGCCCCGCGGTAGCCACGGCTGCCCCGCGGTAGCCACAGCTGCCCTTGACAGAAGCAAAGCTGCCAATTTGCACTATCGGCCCTCCTGACCACCACTGACATTCACTCGCTCACTACATTCACCCCACCGTCACCCCGAAAGTAAAACAGCATTACAGGATGATAAAGGGGCTTCAAAGCGAGGCCTTGTAGGGTTACAGTGCAATATAGACATAAAAGCACATTTTAAGAATCCCTAACCTGCTAAAATGATAATCCTTAAATATCTACTGCATATTGAATTTTCAGCCACCCTTTGGAGCCTAACTTAGATGAAGTAGTGAACTAAATACAGACTTGTTAAAATAATAAATAGCTGTAATGCGGGTTTGCTGTCAATCAAAAAACAAAAAGCACACATTTGTCAGTTTCTGTCTGAATATTCTACCATTAACTCTTAAAACTGACTGCAAGAATTCTGACAGCCGTAGCAAAGCTCAAGCCAAGAGATATATACTCAACATTCAGCGGCGCCCTCAGATACTACACAGTATACACAGTCTGGTTTTCATCAAATGTCAAAATAACAAACAAAGGAGCGGAATGTGTAATACTTACAACCATACCGTTTAGGGACACCCAGCAGTCGGGGGGGAAGTCTTGGAGGAGAGGCACCAGATACTGGAGGCAGCCATCCCAGTGGCACAGAAGAAGCATCATCCCTATCAAATTAAATATTCTTACCACTGCGCTGGCGAGGTCATAGGTCATATGAAAAATCTGCCAAAGAGAAAGAAAGATGGAGAGAGGCCTCAGTTAGACCTGTGCAGCACGCATACAGTGTAAGTACGCTGATTTTAACTCTAAATAGATTCACATATTGTGTTAAAAGCAGTCCACACACAGCATCAAAAGATGTTTCCTGAATATTAAGAAAATAGTCGTCAAAAAACACTGGAGAACTGTGTGTGTGTGTGTGTGTGTGTGTGTGTGTGTGTGTAACAAGCACAGAGTATGTAAAACCCTGAACAGTGATTTCTATTTTCTTATAAAACCTTATTTATTTCCAGGGCCAGCCTTTATATTCACATTATTTGCATTTACTTTTTTGATGATGATGATGATGATGAATATATTTATTAGATGGAATGTTAGAGTACAAGTACAGTCACAAGTACTGGTTAGCCACTGCTAACCGTTAACCAACCCGCTCACGCCCCTGGTAGAGTGTGGACCGCGTGCTGGTTAGCCACTGCTAACCGTTAACCAACCCGCTCACGCCTCAGGCTAACGTGTCCAGCTGGACTCGTTCTTCCTCCTTTCTTTCCTTTCCTTTTCCTCTATTTCTGTGTCCCTCCGTTCTACCATCGGGCTCATTGTGCCGTTCTGCCGGCTCGCCCCCCCGGCTCCCCCCCCCTCTGGGTCTATTTTGGTGGTGTGAGCGTGATAACCTCAACACTACTGTTCTGCCTTAATCTGCGCTCAGCCATTCAGCGCTGTGTTGGCAGCGTCTCCTCGGCTGGGGGGTCACCGGTGGGATGCTCGCTGCATTGCTGCATCGGGGGGGGGGGGTAATGCATGCAGGTACTGTGAGTTCTTTTAAGAACTAAAATATTATATGTGGAAAAAGGCTGAGTCCATCAGGGGAGCATGCAGATGTATTTATGGAGGAGGAGGAGGAGGAAGAGGAGGATGAGGAGGAGGAGGATGTTCTATCGATTTGTACCTGTAAACTGAGAAGCAGAAACAACGGCGGCAGTTCAGGTATTCAGGTCGGAGGAAACGTCTCCAGAAACGAGGCTGCAGAACTCGTCAGGGCGATTAGATGATTCATTCATTCATTAGTCAGGATGCTAACCAGTGAGCTCACTGTGAAGCTCCGGGGGGGGGGCAGGCTCACGCCTTCACTATTAATAAAGCTGATGCCATTTAGTCTCCATAGCAACACAGTGAGTCCTGCTGGGACTCGTGTTTTGGGGGAGTGGCCTGTGGTTGCTGTAAGGAGATTAGCGCCGTGAGAGCAGGAGGGATTGGACAGACTGACCTGCTGTGTTCATGTAAACATCAGCGCACACCTGTAAATGCACACCTGTAAATGCACACCTGTAAATGCACACCTGTAAATGCACACCTGTAAATGCACACCTGTAAATGCACACCTGTAAATACACACCTGTAAATACACACCTGTAAATGCACACCTGTAAATGCACACCTGTAAATGCACACCTGTAAATGCACACCTGTAAATGCACACCTGTAAATGCACACCTGTAAATGCACACCTGTAAATGCACACCTGTAAATGCACACCTGCTCCAATCAATAACAGAGCCCGCTCACACACCTCTGACTCGGCTACACTTCAATCACATAAAGCCTAGTCTCATCAGCTGATCAATAATAGGCAGAGAGATGGCTGCTTCTGTAAATGCATCCACCACAGCAGAGGAAGAGGAGGAAGGGGGGGAGGAAGAGGAAGGGGAGGAGGAAGGGGGGGGGGGCAGGGGAGGAAGCTAAATGCTTCACCAGTTACTGATGAATGATTCTGCACGAGGAGAGCCATTATTAAGAATCAGTCTTCATGTAAGGGGGGGGGCAGATCATAAGAGTCTTCCTCAGCTCAGCGACCAGGAATCACCAAAGTACCCCCCCCCCCCCCCCCCCCCAGATCCAGGAATTAACCCAGATTAGCCTAATCTCTACACGTATCACTTTAACCCAAGACGATGTCTGCAGACACCGGGGGGGGGGGGGGGGGGGGGGGTATCCCCCGGGGGCAGAGCCGCTTTTACCCCACCGGCTGGGGGGTTAACGCAGATCACAAAGAACGACGGCGCTGATTAGGAGCAGGCGGGTAGAGGGTGGAGCAGGCGGGTAGAGGGTGGAGCAGGCGGGTAGAGGGCGGAGCAGGCGGGTAGAGGGCGGAGCAGGCGGGTAGAGGGCGGAGCAGGCGGGTAGAGGGTGGAGCAGGCGGGTAGAGGGTGGAGCAGGCGGGTAGAGGGTGGAGCAGGCGGGTAGAGGGTGGAGCAGGCGGGTAGAGGGCGGAGCAGGCGGGTAGAGGGCGGAGCAGGCGGGTAGAGGGCGGAGCAGGCGGGTAGAGGGTGGAGCAGGCGGGTAGAGGGTGGAGCAGGCGGGTAGAGGGTGAAGCAGGCGGGTAGAGGGTGGAGCAGGCGGGTAGAGGGTGGAGCAGGCGGGTAGAGGGTGGAGCAGGCGGGTAGAGGGTGGAGCAGGCGGGTAGAGGGTGGAGCAGGCGGGTAGAGGGTGGAGCAGGCGGGTAGAGGGTGGAGCAGGCGGGTAGAGGGTGGAGCAGGCGGGTAGAGGGTGGAGCAGGCGGGTAGAGGGTGGAGCAGGCGGGTAGAGGGTGGAGCAGGCGGGTAGAGGGTGGAGCAGGCGGGTAGAGGGTGAAGCAGGCGGGTAGAGGGTGGAGCAGGCGGGTAGAGGGTGGAGCAGGCGGGTAGAGGGTGGAGCAGGCGGGTAGAGGGTGGAGCAGGCGGGTAGAGGGTGGAGCAGGCGGGTAGAGGGTGGAGCAGGCGGGTAGAGGGCGGAGCAGGCGGGTAGAGGGCGGAGCAGGCGGGTAGAGGGTGGAGCAGGCCCTTAGAGGGTGGAGCAGGCGGGTAGAGGGTGGAGCAGGCGGTTAGAGGGTGGAGCAGGCGGGTAGAGGGTGGAGCAGGCGGGTAGAGGGTGGAGCAGGCGGGTAGAGGGTGGAGCAGGCCCTTAGAGGGTGGAGCAGGCGGGTAGAGGGTGGAGCAGGCGGTTAGAGGGTGGAGCAGGCGGGTAGAGGGTGGAGCAGGCGGGTAGAGGGTGGAGCAGGCGGGTAGAGGGTGGAGCAGGCGGGTAGAGGGTGGAGCAGGCGGGTAGAGGGTGGAGCAGGCCCCAAATGATGACGTGTTGGCGAGCGGAGGCACGACGGGCCTCATGCATCCCGACTAGCAGGTATAAAGTCACAGGAAGACATAAATATCGTACCGTCGACACATCGAGTATGCCCCCCCCCCTTTATTGGGGGGCGCCCCCCCCCTCTGACACACATACGCACCTCCTCCCACTGGTGGATGTATCTGATGAGGCGGGACAGCCTCAGCAGACGCAGCAGACTGAGGATCTTGGTGAAGCGGACGATCCTTAGTGCGCGGGCCGTTTTATAAACCTCCGAGTCGAAGCCCTTCTCCACGATCAAAAAGATATAATCCACCGGGATGGAGGACAGGAAGTCCACCACGAACCAGCTCTTCAGGTAGTTCATCTTGATGACCTTCGGGTCCAGGATGATCTCGGAGCTCTCCTCGTTGACGATCCCCGTCCTGAAGTTCATGACCAGGTCCACCAGGAAGATGGTGTCCGAGGCCACGTTGAAGACCAGCCAGGTGGTGGTGGTCTGCTCCGAGAAGAAGGTTATTCCCACCGGGATGATGATGAGGTTCCCCATCATCATGATGAGCATGATCAGGTCCCAGTAGAACCTGGAAGAGGTGGACAGGAAGGGAGTTAGACCGGCAGTGGGAGGAGCTTCCCTCCGAGCGGCTCTGCAGGCCTTCAGAGGAAGCACGGCTGAGGACCCCCCCCCCCCCCAGGCCGGGAACAGTCACCACAAACAGCTTTTCACTTACTGGCTGCTCTTCATGGAACGTGAAGGTTGGAATCCAACTCGGCAGCATTCGTCCTCTGAGGACGGGGACTGTGGGGGCCCACGGGGTCCCACAAAGGGGACGGAGACAGAAGCAACCTGCTCCTTTCACAAAGCCTCTCCTCCCCCCACGGGTCCCTTCACTGCCCCCCCACAGGGCCCCCCACGGGTCCCTTCACTGCGCCCCCCACGGGGCCCCCCACAGGGCCGAGGTCGCACCTCAACCATCAATAATGAATATCACCGCCCCCCCATGAATCTTTAAGCAGCCCCCGTCTCCGTAAAGACCAGGACCAGGGACAGCTCCGACGGGCACCGCGGGGCAGACAGCGGGCGAGCGCGTGCAGCGCGTGCGTGCGGGATCTCAGAAGCAGCTGATTCAACTCAAACGGCTTCCAGGCTGCGCGTCACGGCGCGGCCGGTTTGAGCACGTTCAGTACGAGGCCGCGCCGAGCAGCACCTGTCCAGGTGAGACAGATCATGCTTTTACCGCATCCTGTGCGTGTTTAGAACCGCGACGCCGCAGTGCATTGTCACGCCGTGCCCGCGTCCCGTCGGCCCTGCATGCGCGAGAACACGTCGCACCGACGAGCGTTAACGTGGCGCCAAATGCGCGCTCGCGTGCGCGTTTTCAAATCATGACATTCGCGATCCTTTTCCCAAGGACGTGCACGGAAACACCTTCTGCAGCCTGAACGCATGAGAATGCCGCAATGAAACGCACACTCTCCGGGTGCGTGTGCGCGTCAGGACGGGCTGAGCGTGTGCCGATGTACGGGTGGATGATCCGGGGGGGGGGCTCTTACCTGAAGTCGCTGAACGGGTGGATGATCCGGGGGGGGGGGGGGGGGCTCTTACCTGAAGTGGTTGAACGGGTGGATGATCCGGGGGCGGGGGGGGCTCTTACCTGAAGTCGCTGTACGGGTGGATGATCCCGGGGGGGGGGGGGGGGGGCTCTTACCTGAAGTCGCTGTACGGGTGGATGATCCGGGGGGGCTCTTACCTGAAGTCGCTGTACGGGTGGATGATCCGGGGGGGCTCTTACCGGAAGTGGCTGAACGGGTGGATGATCCGGGGGGGCTCTTACCGGAAGTGGCTGAACGGGTGGATGATCCGGGGGGGCTCTTACCGGAAGTCGCTGTACGGGTGGATGATCCAGTACCCGGCCGTCTGGACCCGCTCCTGCTCCTTCTCCACCGCTTTCTGGCTGCCGAACATCCGCAAGGAGAACTTATTGACTCCGGGCTGCATCATGGCCCCAAATTGTCTCTGCATGAATCCGTGCCTGCCCCCCCCGTCCAGGTCGTCGAACCCGACCATGGCCTCCTCCCGCTCCCCCTTGAAGCCCACCGAGTTCCCGTGCTCCTTCGTGTTCTGGCTCCCGGCGTTGTTCTTCTGGACCGAGTCCTGCCTCTGGAAGACATTATTCCCGTCGGCCTTGTCCTCCTTGCTGGACAGCGAATTGGACTTGTCCTCCATGGCGCGTCCCGTCTGGCCGTTGCGTCTCCTGCTCGCCGTGAGCTCTCCGGTCGCGTTCGATGCCCTTCAGACTGCGCTGCAGACTGATGATCAGCTTCCTGGGCTTACCGCCATCTAGCGGCGGCCACGCGCCTCGCTCCGCGCGGCACTGCGGCTTCACTGGCACCAGCCGCTGCGCCTCATTTACATAATGTGGATCATGATGCCCCCCGCCCCCCCCCCCGGCTCCTATGTCATCACTTTCAGGAGGAGGCCAATCAGGGGTCAAGGGAGCTCCGTGTTATTCCGGGGGGGGGGGGGGGGGGGGGGCCTGAATGCCTTAAAACCAGATCCAGTCCAACATTCAGCGGCTCCGGTTCGGGTTGGACGGTGACGTCATCATTTAGAGACAAATCACTCCCCAATAAATCAACATTATGGGAAGTTTATATTTAGATTAAAATGTTTGTCGTTATGAATAATAAATAAATATATCCTTCCAGAATAAAAATAATTTGAGTAACACAAAGTAATCAGAGTAAATACATCCGTGATGCTTCTTCTTCATCGTCTCCTCCTTGTTTGGTGTATAAAGACATTTCTGACCTGTTGCTGTTTTTATTACCAGTACTACTATATTAGCAGTAGTACTGGTAATACTATATTAGTAGTACTGTAGGTAAACACATGTTTTATATCAGCTTTTCTCATTGGATAATTTCAGCCTGTTCCTGTTCTAATCGTCATTCTTATAACTTTATGAACTTATGAAGGCTTTCTCTGTTAATTCTTCTCATTATGGACGAATCAGCTGATCCTGAGCCCGGTTCTTGTTTAATCCAACCAGCGGACCAGACTCTAGTCTAAAGCATATAATAACAAATAGACTCATCAAT
>NC_090915.1:11570822-11650883 GCF_040956055.1 Brachionichthys hirsutus | reverse complement strand
CGTGTCACCCTCTCTTCATCTCATTATGCAATTGTGTCTTTGCTAAAGCTGGAGTAAAACATGCTGCTTCCTGTTTAACACGCGATTCCATCAGCCTGGATCAGAGCCACAGGTCATGTGACACCCTTTCACAATAAAGGCTCCAATAATAATAAGCAGATTCTCTCACATTCATTTTGAAAGGTCACCTTTAGTCTGATTCGTTTAAACCCTGAGCAGCCAGAGGAACCAGAACCACTGAAGCGTCACAGGCAGGTCTCCACCCGAGACCCGGTACGCTTCGACAGAACCCCCCCCCCCCCCCCCATGCCACCCACGCTGGGTGAGACTTAACCACAGCCACCTCCAGATTTAGGTCAAAGGCGAGGCTGAGACTGAAGCTGTACACCTGCCTTGTTAACCCTTTGCTTTCTGTTCAACAAATGAAACAGGCTGAGCATGAACAGAACTTCACTGCCTGCTTCTCTACTCTGGCTGCTTCTCTGCTCTTGCAGGCTTCAGGTAATATACGAGGTGCAGCTCGCTGCCTGATTCACATCAAGCTGCAGATAAATCATGGCTCTGCTGAAAATACAACGTTGGAGCTGTGACGTCAGCACGGCGGTATACAAGGGTACACGAGGGTACAGGAGGGTATACGGCAGTATACAAGGGTACACGAGGGTACACGAGGGTACAGGAGGGTATAACGGCAGTATACAAGGGTACACGAGGGTACAGGAGGGTATACGGCAGTATACAAGGGAATACGAGGGTACACGAGGGTACAGGAGGGTATACGGCAGTATACAAGGGTACACGAGGGTACACGAGGGTACAGGAGGGTACACGAGGGTATACGGCAGTATACAAGGGAATACGAGGGTACAGGAGGGTATACGGCAGTATACAAGGGTACACGAGGGTACAGGAGGGTATACGGCAGTATACAAGGGTACACGAGGGTACACGAGGGTACAGGAGGGTACACGAGGGTATACGGCAGTATACAAGGGAATACGAGGGTACACGAGGGTACAGGAGGGTATACGGCAGTATACAAGGGTACACGAGGGTACAGGAGGGTATACGGCAGTATACAAGGGTACACGAGGGTACACGAGGGTACAGGAGGGTACACGAGGGTATACGGCAGTATACAAGGGAATTAGAGGGTACACGAGGGTACAGGAGGGTATACGGCAGTATACAAGGGTACACGAGGGTACACGAGGGTACAGGAGGGTACACGAGGGTATACGGCAGTATACAAGGGAATACGAGGGTACACGAGGGTACAGGAGGGTATACGAGGGTATACGGCAGTATACAAGGAATACGAGGGTACACGACAGTACACGCGCCTGCTTTAGATGCTGTGTTTTGTTTTGGAGGTCTCTGTGTGATGGTTTGGGTTCAGATTTGTCAGGAGGTCGATCAGAACGCCTCTAATCTGAGTCTAAAGCAGCTGGAACACGTTGTGGTGGAGCCCATCCGACAACAACATGTCCAGATGTTCAACACCAGATGTTCATGATTACTGAGAAGAGAAAACGATTCCTGCTTTTAGCATCATTAGCAAATATAAAAAGTTCCCTTCGTGTTCTGATCCATTTGGGGGGGGGCTGTTGTTGATGTAATCTCCACCACTTTTTTAAAAAGGCGGGCTGGTCCCACGTCACGTGGCCCCAGACCAGATGTTATTGCGTAAGGACCAGCAGGTCAGGCCCGGGACCAGGAGGTCAGGCCCGGGACCAGGAGGTCGGGCCCGGGACATCCACGCTGAAGCACCGTGCAAAGGACGGGTGGAGGGACAGCTGCAGCTGAACACGCGCTCGGAGGACGCATCATGGCAGAGATTTAAAGGGAAGAGGATTGAGTCGGGGCATTCGACCCGCTTGATTGGCTGGACCGCTCAATCAAGTGGGAGGAGCAAGTTAACGACAGATAAAGTTAGCTTGTGAGGTGAAAAATCTGAACAGGTGACACCAGAAATAATTCAATCAATAAATCCATCAAAACAAACAATCTATTTAACATTTAATTCAAATAAAGGTCTGTGATTCTCTTCTGGTTTTCTTCTGGTTGTGAAGCGACTCGGTTCCGCTGCATTATTCATCCCAGCGGTCGGCTGAAACTGAGAGGTAAACGGGGTCACCTGTGCTGTAAGAGGAGACGAGAGGTGCCTCCCCCCCCCCCCCCCGGCCGGGTCACCACGTCACCCACCAGCTCGCCCATCCCCGCCCCCAGGATGGGATCAGGTGACCGGTCACTCCTCAGTGAGGCCATGTAGGTCACACCGTCCCTGGTTAAAAATGCAGGAGAGACGGAGACCTGCCTTGTCCTCCGGAGGAGAGACGGAGACCTGCCTTGTCCTCCGGAGGAGAGACGGAGACCTGCCTTGTCCTCCTGAGGAGAGACGGAGACCTGCCTTGTCCTCCGGAGGAGAGACGGAGACCTGCCTTGTCCTCCGGAGGAGAGACGGAGACCTGCCTTGTCCTCCTGAGGAGAGACGGAGACCTGCCTTGTCCTCCGGAGGAGAGACGGAGACCTGCCTTGTCCTCCGGAGGAGAGACGGAGACCTGCCTTGTCCTCCGGAGGAGAGACGGAGACCTGCCTTGTCCTCCGGAGAGAGACGGAGACCTGCCTTGTCCTCCGGAGGAGGGACGGAGACCTGAAGACGTCTCTTGGATGAGAGGTGAACCCAAAGGTCATCAACAGTCGCTGGCAGCTCTTCTCCTGGTGCAAAGAAACATTTTGGTGATCACATGATCTCACCTGCGCTCAGCATCCTACGATCATCCATCTGCATCCGATAGACGCTGCAGGTCAACAGCTGTGCGTTGGAGGATGGTTCTGATCAGGGAGCAGGCTGGAGGTGGAGCCCCCCCCCCCCCACTGGTCATCTCTGTGGGTGGGGGCTCGTTCTCGTAAACCCGGCAGGTTTCTGCCTCTTTCAAACTCACCAAAGACATTTTGTGAATTTCACCTGGATGGAAATAAAACTAGGTGGCCTAATTAGAAACTGTGTGTGTGTGTGTGTGGGGGGGGGGGGGGGTTATCCGTGGCGGTGAATGAAGACGCAACAGGATGAATGACATCAACTGTTTATGTTTATGTTTACATGTTGCTTTTCAGTCTTTACATCTTTTAATGATTCCTGCTAATAACAGATATTTATTTGAGTCATTTTGAAGTGAAGGGGGGGGGGGGGGGGGGGCTCAACACGCGTACCTGAGTTCACACCTGCATCACAGAGGACGACGCGGTGGAGGCGGGGCTGCGCCGGATTCCTTTCCGTCTCGGCGTTGGGTTGATGCATGGACGCTGTATTTATAGCCCCCCCGCTGTATTTATAGCCCCCCCAGCTGCTGGATGCAGGTTGGATTCTGCCTGACTGGCCAGGTAGGAAGCAGATGGGGAAGCAGGTCACAGCCGCATCTCAGCACAGATGAATTACAGACGGACCGGGACCGGCTGTGCTGACTCAGGACGCCGGGCCCCGGGGACCCGTGAAGCCCCCCCTCTGATAGGAAGGTTTTCTTTCTGCTTGTCATAAATTGATGTTGCAAATATAAATACCTGCAAACATTTAGCACGTTAGCATTGAGCGTTCAGCAGGGACCGTGGACACCGACATCGTGTTCACGGCGAGGGGCAGACCGTCGTCGGGCAGCATGTCGCCGTCCGTGTCGATGGGGGGGCCGTTGTGGATGGAGTAACCAGGATTCTGGGACCAGGACCAGGACGCGTGGGACGTTCTCATCACAATACTTGACATTCAAAAGTACTTTGAAATAATACGAATAAAAACGCATTTTCACTCGAGACTCGTGCCATTTGCTTTGTGTGTCGTTAAAGGTTGTAGATTTAATGTTAAACAAAACGTTTTACAATAAAATATTAATATAGAATCATTCCTGAAAGATATGCGATTCAAAAAACACTTCTTCCGCGTGTGACGTCACCTGACCGGAACTGATGGGCCCCCGGAAGCAGGAAGCACCATGTCGCCTCAGAGGGGGTCGGTGGAGTTTCGTCTCGTTCTTTGAAGTGCTGTGTTAAATTCTGTTAATGATTTATGTTTGTTTAATATGTTTGTTTTAAGAAGCTTTATTTAGCTGTGCTTTCTCTTTAGCAGTTAGCATGCTAATGTTCTTCTGCGCCCCCTTTATCGGTGTGATTGGTCTGATCCGCCCCGTTAAATCCATCTTTAAACTAGATTTTCACGCACTTTTCATTTCATATGTTTTAGTTCCTTTAACGTCAATTATTGCGTCTTTATGTAAAGTAAAACTTTATGGTGTTATGGATTAAAAAGAAAGGTTTCTGGTCCGAGAACTAGAAAAATACAGAAAAAATAATAAACAAACAGCAGCCCAAGATCAAAGGTTTCGTTTATTTTCAATCACATACATATATTTTTACATACACAGTTCCTTTAAAATGTTTGTGTTTACAGTAACAGCTTTCAGTATTCTTTTCTTTTGCATTTGTTCTGACTTTATTTGAAACGCTATAGCCTGAAGCTTCGAGATCAGTGTGAAACGGATACGTTTCATCTTTTTATACAACCTGACAATGTCAAGAGAACGGAATAAAAGAAATGAGAGATCAGGAGTCTAAAAGAATCGAACAACGACGTCACGTGATTCAGATGACGTCACAGGGTTTCATCACGCAGCAGCTTCCCTCCCGGTCTGAGTGCAATAAGTGGTTATTGCATTGTTGGATTGTTGTTATTTACAATGAATTAAAAGGTGATAAAATAAAAAAACTAAGCATCACAAGAGTCCAAAGTTTCCACGGTGAAACAGTGAAGTGGATCCTAAGACGTGGACTTTCTGAACCCACAGGAGATCAATTTGGGTCTCCTGTGGGCTGCTGGGTCTAATCCTCAACGATGGCGGCATGAATTCACACGTGAACTACTTCAAACATCCCTTTAAACATTCTTAAAAACCAAAACTTCAGATCTCGCACCGAAAGGAAAATCTGAAATGTGTTGGTCGACTTCAAACGACTTCTACATTCAGTGCTGACTCAGCTGTTTCTGGACCACCTCAGAAAACGAGCACATTCAAAATCACGTTTCAAAGGATGAAGCTGGAATGGTTCCAAATGCCCTGCAGAATAAGAGTCCTTAAAGAGTCATTAAAATACACGACCCCCCCTGGCTGTCCGGTGTTAAACCGACGGTCCAGGTGGGCCCGTGGGGGGGTGAGGGGACCAATCACACGCCGCCAGTAACCCCCCCAGGTACTTGATGTCGCATATAAACACGGCTCGCTTTACAGACTCAGTGAGATCTACTCATGCAGGACTACAGTACAGGTGGGAAGCAGTGACGTAGCAAGGTGCGCTCCTCAGATTCAAAAACTCCTCCCGTCCCACTCTGTGCCCCCCCCCTGTACAGGATTACTATATTTACAGGTAATGAAGCGAAACGTCGCCCAGGTGAGAGCGACAAATCAGGCAACCTTACAGGGGCTGTTGGGTGGGGGGTTAAAAATGGAGCAGTGTCACGTGACGGGGGCCCACCTTGACACGTGTGGGGGTTGCAGCATAAATGTGTTTGAAGGTTTTTGTTTCCTTTCCAGTAAATGCAGGTCGAAGCATTCGGTGCTGTTCGGACACTAAATCAGCGAATCAATAGAGGATCAATAAGTTACATATCAGATCGCTTAGCTCAGGTAAATACAAAGTGACAAAGCTTCAGATTCCATCACTCCAGAATCTGCTTTTTGATCTTTGCTTTTTGGGGTCTTTTTCAGGTGGTCGTTTCCGGGCGGGTTCATCACCTCCGGAAGAAGGCGGGGTTACGCAGGCAGGCGGCTAGTCACCTGCAGCACCCCAGGGGCCCCCCAGCGGTCTCCAGGCTGCTGTCGGTGTCTGACGCCAGGGTCTGGTCGGTGGACATGGACGAGATGTCGTTGATGGAGGAGGAGGGGGCGGGGCTCTCGCTTCTGTTCACGGCTGCACCTGTGCTAAGGGAATCAACAGCAGCGGGGGGGTTACAACGTAAAGGAGTCCAGGTAAGCACGGGGGTAAGTCAGAGTTCAATGCACAGCGGGCGGATGCGGTCACTGACGTCACCCAACGGCGGGGGTTTGGGTCCGGTGGGCGTGGTCTTCAGGAAGTGGCACGTGGCAGAACTTATTCTGTTTATCCCATTTATGTAAATTTGTCTCAGATATTTTAGAAATCAATCCGTTCTCTTCATTTTGAGCTTTTGCAGCCTCCAGAAAACATTTAGTGACGTCATTTAAGACTGTTAGCGACGACGTTGACGTAGCATTCAAGTCAAATAAACTAATAATAACAAATAAATAACAACAAATAAATAATAAACAAATAATAACACACAAATAATACAAACTAATAACAAAAAATAATAATAAACAAAAAATTAATACAAATTAATAATAATAAACAAATAATAAACTAACAATAACAAACTAATAATAATAAGCTAATAATAATAAACTAATCCAGACTGTGTGACCACGCCTTAAAAAGAGCTTTTAATGATGATAATGGGTTTCTGCTCGTTCATTTCCCCTCCGTCCTCATGCTGCAGCGCCCCCTCCTGGTGGGCAGATGGACCCACCATGACTCCATCCTGCCCCCCTGTGGTGAAACGTTAGAATTGCAGCTGAGGACAGGAACCTCCTCCCAACAGGGACCCAAACCTTCAGCCATGATGCGTGTCCTACATACACACACATGAACCATAAAACATGCACTGAGAGGCGGGCTTAGCAACACCTGCATGCAGGTGAACAACGCCACGGGAGACGGGGACACATGTCAACAACACGATGGGTTAATCTGGTTACGAGTGACCCCAGTGAGGTTGTAGTCGATTCACTTACAGAGCGGTTAGCGTTATGCACTGAGAGTACCTGAAGGTGAAGGCTGCCCCTTCACAACGCCGTTCTTTGTTCTCTCCTCAAAGTTCATCACCTCTTTGTAGATGAGTTCTGCCGGTGACAAAGGTCAACGTGAAAAACGACATTTCACGGCTGCTTGTGTTGATGTCTGCTGATTCGTTTGTGCTCACCTTTCCATTCATCAATGGAGTGTTCTCGCTCATCCAGCTGCTTGTCATAGATCTGAGGGGGGGGCTAGAGTGGGGGGGGACAAATCCATGTCAGTGACAGATTAACCTCATGAACGAGAATCGCCGGACACGATGTTTCTATTAGTGAACATCGCCACGTGAAATACGTGTGTAATAACTGAGTAATAACTGAGTAATAACTCAGTAATAACCGAGTAATAACGGATTAATAACTGAGTAATAACTGAGTAATAACTGAACATAATGACAAAAGATATAAGGAACAGATCCAACAGTAAAATGTGTTAAAAGAAAGCAGGGTGAAGACAAAGAGAATGTATTGATCTTTCATTTTGTGATCATCTTTAAACATCAGGGCATTGATTTCCCCCCCCCCCCCATCACAACATCGCAGACCTTAGAAAAGACAACTGAGAGACAGAGACAAGAACAGATCGGCTACCGATTGTCCTTCATCTAACAGAACACGCCCCTCCTCATCCCTCGTTCTTAGCGATGAGGCCGCTGACGGCAACAGTCCCATATCCAGACTCTAGTGATTCTGATTCATCTTCATCTTCATCTTCATCGCTTGGCGATGCTGACCCTCGGAGTCACTATAAAACAAACGTTTCTCTGATGTAGGGCGGCGGTTAGTTACCATGGATATCTGGATGAGATCTCTGGCCTTCATCAGCATGAGATGACATTAAAGAAAGGGAAGACAGCAGAAAACGTGTTGAAATGCAAACCTCATCATCATCATCATCATCATCAAATGATCAAGCCTGACTTCCTCCTAAGTCCTTCATCGCTGCAGAGGATTTGTGTCTGTACAAAGCCTGATGTTAACCGGCCGGATAGTTCATGGGCTGTCTCATGCACTAGCGTGTTGTCTCATGCACTAGCATGTTGTTTCATGCACCCACTAGCGTGTTGTCTCATGCACCCACTAGCATGTTGTCTCATGCACTAGCGTGTTGTCTCATGCACTAGCATGTTGTTTCATGCACTAGGGTGTTGTCTCATGCACCCACTAGCATGTTGTCTCATGCACTAGCGTGTTGTCTCATGCACTAGCGTGTTGTCTCATGCACCCACTAGCGTGTTGTCTCATGCACCCACTAGCGTGTTGTCTCATGCACCCACTAGCATGTTGTCTCATGCACTAGCGTGTTGTCTCATGCACCCACTAGCGTGTTGTCTCATGCACTAGCGTGTTGTCTCATGCACCCACTAGCGTGTTGTCTCATGCACTAGCGTGTTGTCTCATGCACCCACTAGCGTGTTGTCTCATGCACTAGCATGTTGTCTCATGCACCCACTAGCGTGTTGTCTCATGCACCCACTAGCGTGTTGTCTCATGCACTAGCGTGTTGTCTCATGCACTAGCGTGTTGTCTCATGCACCCACTAGCGTGTTGTCTCATGCACTAGCGTGTTGTCTCATGGCGTGTTCCCGGTCTCTGTCACCTCATACTAATGAGGCTCTGATGAAGAAGTTAGACTTCACCAAATCATCCAGAACCACCGCCGCTCTTACAGGACAGGTCGGACCAACACACAACTTAAGAGCTGTTAAAGTTCAAAGGTCGGATTTCAAGCATGTAAAAGGTGACAGAAGAACTGAAAATGAGAAGTAAACCTTTAAAACGCCGTCGGTGTTTTCTCTACGGCAGTAAACCGTGCTGACCAATCAGGAGGAGAGGACTGAGGACCCACTCACCGCCTCCACCTCAGCCGGGTCGTACCACACGTTGATGTAGGGGTGCTGCAGGGCCTCGTCCACAGATATCCGTTTAGCAGGATCGATGATCAGCGTCTTCGACAGCAGGTCTCTGGCCTGGCTGGCTGGGGGGTAAAACAGGCAAACATCCGTCTGAATGAAGGAGTCGCTCAGGTGGAACGACACCTGGCCAAGTTCTCACGCAGGTTCTCACCTTTCAGTTTGTTGTGCTCAGAGTCAGCAGGAAAAAGGCAGTCGGGGAAGAGTTTTGGGAACGTGAGGCCGGCGTATTTGGGACGGTTCTCCACGTAGTTCCTGACTGTGGGCTGGAGTTTCTTCATGAACTCCGGCGAGGGCGTGCCCAGCTGCTCGATCACCTTGTTCCACTGGTCGATGTCTGGTGTGGACCAGGGTTAAGGACACCTCAGCGTCCCGCCACTGCCTTTATTTAGTGACTAATGACCTCCCCCAAGCAGCTCGCTCCCCTCCTAACCGGATCTACACCGTGCACATGGTGATCTGGATCAGCACCAGGAGGTTCTCGATCGGTGGCACGCAGCACAAATGATGTTCTCCTGATGCTGTTTTTTTATTCTAGGCATCAAACACAAAGAACGCCGGCGTTTGAAGGATACAGTCCCGCCCGGGGAAGAGGATTTTGTGACGCACCATTTCTCCCATGATGCACCCCACCGACCACATGTCCACTGCATGCATGCAGGGGGACGGAAGACAAGAGGGCGTGGGTTAGTGTTGGACACATCAGCGACTTTAAACTAGCTGGTAAACCAACAGAAGACGCTGAGGAGCGCCAGTTCGACCCCCGCCGCGTTCGGCCCGCCAGGCCTGCCTGAATTATTTCTCATCTTTGCGTACATTTCTTTATTTCATCAGGATCAGGCTCGTGGAGATTTTAATCGCATCAACCCGGCATTCATTTGAGAACTTTGAGATTGTTCTTCATGAAGGGATCAACCAGAAGCTGCTGCCGCCTCCTGTCTGCAGGTGTGACTGCAGGTGAGCCCCCCCACCCCCCCACCGCTGCTCTAGTGCAGGCTGCATGCTTGGACTCAAACGCCAGCCGTCCTCACCGTTCTCTTTGTATCCCATGCCCAGGATCACTTCTGGGGCCCTGTAGTACCTCGTCACCACGTAAGGGGTCATCATGAAGCTGGTGCCGGCGGTCCTGGCCAGGCCGAAGTCCAGGATCTTCAAGGTGCAGTCTGACTTCACCACTATATTGCTTGGTTTGAGGTCCTGGAGATGAGAGGAGGATGTCATGGAGAGGAATGAAAGCTGCCGCATGAATCAGGCCGCCAGCCTCTCCTACCCTGTGAATGATGCCGGCCGAGTGCAGATGTTTGATGCCACACAGCATCTGGTAGAGGAGGTAGGACATTCTCTCGTGGTCGAGCTCCATCTGAATCACCTGGCACAGGTTGGCATCCATCAGCTCCATCACGAGGTACCTGAGAGAGGTTCGTTTTGATTGGTTTGATTTCAGATGCTGATGATAGTTAGCTGAAGAGCTAAAGCTAAAATAATTACACTCGATTGACGGAGGTCACAATGTGAACCGGACTCAGATTACACCAGCAGGACTAAACCAGTCGCTGTCTGTAATCTCTAAATACCAGAGTGAATGGAAACAAAGGGTCTTTGTTCAATTCCCATTTAGCTGCACATGTAATTATGAAAAGAGTTTGTATACTCACACATCCTGGAATTCCTCTAGAGATTTCTGAGGTGTGAAGACATTTAATAAACTGATAATCTGGAAGAGGAGCAGAGATAATCTGGGTTATTTCAAGGGAAGAGGATGTGAGGATGAAGGACGTCACTGAGCAGGAGATGGAGGGAAGGAGTTAGAACAAAGGACAGAGGATGAGACTTTCATCCTTGCTGCCTCCCTCCTCCTATCGGAATGGAATCCAGCCTGCTCCTGACTTTGGGATTAATCAGAGACGTCCTTCCGGCCTCTCGGTACTTACGTTTTTGTGGTTCACACATTTCATGAGCACCAGCTCCCGGTAAGCCCTCTTAGCGTGGGTCTGGTTCTGGAACGGTCTGCTCAGTTTCTTGATGGCTACGTTTCTGTCCAGGACAGCGTCGTAGCCGGCGCTGCAGACAAACAGAACCCAACTCAGGCAGGAACACATTCCTCTGGGCGGAGCCCCGGCAGCGGTTCTGCTGTGTCCTGACGGGACCGGCGTGAGATGATCCGGATTAAGGGTTCATTTAAAGCCCCTTCCCTATTAGGCCCTTATAGCCCCATATTCTAAACAGACATGTCAGCGGCTCACAGGGCGGGACTGGATCCAGCACCACGAGGTCCAAACGTTAGAACCTTTCATTCATTCTGTGTTGACATAAAGGCCTGTTTCAATGTTGTATTTAAACATCACTCATTTACCAGAAAACATGAATTAATCGGGTTTATTTGCTCTTAAAAATATCAAAACTGTTCTTTGTAAAGGTGAGTCAGAGGCTGCCTGCTGCGTTTCTCATGGTCAGCCGGCCATAAACCTGAGATCCCCCTCCCTTAATGCTCAGGGGGGCGAATGAGAAGAAGAAGAACACCCGGGTGAGTAGATCGCTTTAAATACTGCATACAAATACACCATATAGAAGTCAAGAAACTCACCAGACTATTCCCTGAGCGCCGGAGCCGATGGGCTTTAGATTCTGGTACCGTTTTAAAACCGTGAAGGTGGAGTCTCCCACTTCCACACTGTAGAACTGGTTGTCCACTTTGCTTTTGCTCATGTTGTAATGTCTGGCGATATATGACACATCCACTTGTTTTCCAAAACCCTGCATGGAGAGGACAAACTGTAAGCGATGCAAGCAAGCAAGTAGAAAGGTCAAATAAACAACATGAAAATCGTAGATGATTGTTTCAGGAACATGCACACAATAATCAGGTTGTAATTAGTAATTAGTAATTAGCACAGCTCAGACAGAACAGGGCTGCGTGTTGCTGCAACACAAACACGGCGAAGCATTAATGAGTCAGACATCAGCTGAGCGTGATGCTGATCATCTCTATGCTCCGTGCTGCAGCTCACCAGGTGAGCTGCAGCACGGAGCAGCGTGCAGCGGGTGAGCTGCAGCGCGGAGCAGCGTGCAGCGGGTGAGCTGCAGCGCGGAGCAGCGTGCAGCGGGTGAGCTGCAGCGCGGAGCAGCGTGCAGCGGGTGAGCTGCAGCGCGGAGCAGCGTGCAGCGGGTGAGCTGCAGGCTCCTCCTGCAGCAGGTGAACACTCAGGATGCAGCCAGCACGATGGAATCTACGGACGCTTTACATCTGTGACCACTCGAGAGACGCCTGAGCTCCGGTCAGGACGGGCCTTTGCTGTTACTGCCTTTAGTCTCAGAGCCAGATAAAAACCCAACCGCAGGCCGGCCTGAATTATTCTTCATCTTTCATTACATTTCTTTATTTTCCATTTAGCGCGAGGCTTGCAGACAAACAACTTTGCTTGAGCAGATAGAGCAATGAAGGGGAATGATAGGGAATGCATACTGTACCTTTTTACCTGTAAGGAACACACACCTGACAAAAGGCTATCTTCACATCCAGGATTGGTTGGCTGCAGTTATATAAGAAATGTCTGCTCATAAATACCTGCAAGACAAAAAGCAGGGACACAGGTTCAGAGGGCGGTCTGACCTCTCCGGGAATCTACTGGAGAAGTGTGACGGGGACATCGTCCTCCTCAGATCACTATGTTGCAGGAAGTGAAGGACGACCCCGTCTTTGCGTGGGGCAGCAGAACCCGAGTGGACAGCGGTCCAGAATGAGGAGCAGCATCGTCCACAGCACCGCCGGGCTGGTTCTGAGTCGGCCCAGCTCTTGCTGGTGCTTCCTTACAGACTGTATCTTACTGACTGCTGGACCAGCCTTGTTCCTTCCGACAGCCATGCTCTCCTCTTCCTCACAGTGATGGGAGCCACTGTTCTCCCCTTGCTGTCTCTCTTTTGTCCCCTCCCCCTCCCTCGGAGCTCCGTTGTGAGTGCCTGGTTTAGCATCCTCATCGTCTCCTGCAGCATGCAGTAAGAGCTGAGGGGGGGGGGGGGGGAACGAGGAGCTGCTGGAAGAGCTGAGGGGAGGGGGGAACGAGGAGCTGCTGGAAGAGCTGAGGGGGGGGGAACGAGGAGCTGCTCCCTCGCTCACCTGTTAGCTGGAGCGCTGCTTACGCTGCAGTTTCCTGAAGCTACATGCAGCAACATGTTCACACCTGGCAGGTGAGACGACGTCCTCTCATGATCACGCCCCTCTTCCAATGCCATGGTTACCAAAGCTGCTGCTGCTGCACCAGTAGCCCCATTCCCTCGATAGATCGCACCACACCTTGAGGCTCGCACCTCCTACGAACAAACCGGATTTACTAAAAGCAAAAGCAAGAAGTCTTTGGAAGACGAGCGCGTGTCTTCTGTCTGGAGGTGATCGGGACTGGATATAACGCAGGGTAACGTCTTTAAATGTTCTCTACAAATTAAAGCTACGCCGTTTTCCTGCCTGGTTGGTGGGAGGTCCGACGTAAACACAGGGAGACTTTAATTCTGTTAAATAGAACTTTATTTCTGTGTAAATGAGCCTTTCAGGTCGGATACACACTCCCTCATAGAGACCCATCTCCAGGGTTCTGACGGTACCATGGGTTCGCTCAGAGCTGGGATTCGAACCACTGACCTACTGATCACTGCACGACCCAAACTAGCAGCACACCTTCCTGCAGGTAACAATTCAACTCCTCTTTCCTTCGTATTGATTCTATTTGCTCCTGACTGATTTCATTTCATACATTAGAGCTATGTGGGGGGGCTGTAGTTCTCAGCCAGAGCGATAAAGTGTTGATCGACTGAACCTCGGTAATCCGTCTCCTCGTAGCGACGTCTTTGATCTCCCATATATTGATGGAAACCCTGCAGGACGACACCGAGGAGCATTAACGATGTGATCAGCCAGAACGTCTCACCCCCAACCTTCACCCGCCGCTACGGGACGGGAACTTCCTCCCTCTGTCTGCGTTCCTCTGGAACATTTACGCCATTATATTTACATAAGAGTTCAAAGGAATGCTTCCAATCAGAATTCCTTCAGATCCCGTGGAAGGATCCGTTCTGGGATGTTCTCCCTTTCATTCTTGTTGGGACAGCATTTTTATCCCAATGTCCACATGTATAATATATTTTAAAGCAAATACTGCCTCCAATTTCACCTTGACTGATTTACAGCATTATAAATTAGATTTATGATTTATAACTGCTGACTGCACAAAATAAAATATACACATAAAAGAAACAAATCAAATCCACAAATACATTTAGCTGGATAATAATTAGGAGATTTATTGCTAATTGAATTCAATTAGTTCTTCAGTTGTAGAATTAATCCCACCCTTATCTGTCTTGCTTTATTTTGTTACGTAATAAAGAAATAATAAAGCTGATGCTGCCAAGTCTGCAAAACAAAATGGAATTAAAATGCAAGCAGCATCTGCTGCTGGACAGCGTCGGCCCGCCGGAGCCCGTTTCCAGCACTGCCTACCTACAGAGCAATAAACTTCAGCTAGCAACAGAAAAACAACACCTGATGATGATGATGGTGATGAAGAGGATGAGAGGCCTGTCTCTGTGTTCCGCTGCAGAAACAGCCGTAAACAGCTCTGTTTGATTGTTAAGCGTGTTCCCTGCAGCACTTTCACAAGCATGGACGCCTGCTGCTGAATAATTCAGCAGCAAGGTCACAGCACCAACACGAGCACGTCTGTCCTCCTCGGTCCTCCTCGGTCCTCCCTGTCCCGGACACAGACGGCTTGTTGGGACGCCTTCAATCCTTCACCGTCTCCCAATCTGAGCGCGAGCAAAACACAACACAGAGATACCTGCCGGATCATTCTGCACACCTGGGCACGCTCAAATCAACCGCCTTGCCAATAAAATGCACCAAACAGAGAAGATTAAGCCCCCCCCCCCCCCTGTAGCTTCATCTCTGCTAATCCAGTGTGTCCCCACAGACTGTAGCTCACATTAGGATGGACAACATCGCATCCCCTCTGCAGCAGGACCGCTCTGAGTCCAGATCAACACCCACAGCATCCACCCCCCCCCCATTCCGCTCGGTCTGTCCCGGATCCCTCCTCCTGGATCTGGGACCAGCCCCAGATTCCTGGTGAAGTCATGCTGCTTTGCATAATGCACAAGGTGCGCAGCTGACAACTGAGGGGGAGGATGGAGACACTGCGCGCAGGCCTGCACCATGCAGCCTGCAGTCCTTCATCAAACACTGTGATGCTTTATTATGTTAAGCCGATGTTATATCAGAGGGGAGGATGGATCGCCATGGAGACAGCCCTGAGCTGAAGGCGTGCGCTGTGATTCACGTTTTGCCAGAATGAAATCCACGCTATTATTAAACAACAACGCGTGACTGCATCAGTATTTCCACTGGTCCCTTCCCGTAAGATCAATATTCACCACCCCCCCCCCCCCCCAGGCAGCTGGGGTCCGAGCCCACCCGGCCTTACCATTCCGTGCCAGCTGATGACGATCCTGGTCCGGCGGTAGTCCTTTTCAAAACGTCCCAATGCGAAACATCGCGGCGATCAGAGTCAAAAACGATGGCGAGAATGTTGGGGGCGCTGGGGGAGGAGACCCCCAAACAAGAGGAGATGAGGAAAGAAAGAAAGAAAGGTCGGATGCTGAATCACTCGCTCTCCCCAGCTCACCACCTTGCAACCATCGTGCTGTACCAATGTGGACCGACCGGAGCAGAGAGAGAGCGCGAGGGAGGGAAGAGGACGGGGTATAGGGAAATGTGTTGCCATGGCAACCGAACAGGAGCACGTCTGACGTCAGAGCCGGAGCATAGCGGGAGGGAGAGAGAGAGAGTGAGAGATCACATGATGGGAGGGGCGCCCGTGGGAGCATCTCTCTGATCCTGACCCGTAATAACAACACGGAACCGGTTAGACTCCTCCCAGAAGGTGTTTCATTCAGTAGACGTGTCAAACGTCAAAATGCTAATTATTCACCCTGTCCAACGTGGTTCAGGTTATTATCAGCCATATTTCCTATAAAGATCAATATGAAGTTCTTTATTCTGACGGTCTGGATGCCGCCGCCCTGCAGCTACTGGCCACATCTGTCCAGGTCAGCCAGGTCGCCGTGTCCACCTGGTGTAGCCGTACTTTAGAAGAACTCATTTTGAAAATGCACTTTTCAAGCTGCAATCCGACACAGCGGTTCAATACATTCCATGAAGCTTGGAGGGACATCCGAACCTGGGTATGAAATCACTGAAGAGCCGGTCTGCTGCTGTCTTTGCGGCCTTGTTCTTGGTGGGGCAGGCTTGTGCAAACCTGGTAAAATGGTCGACAACCACTAAGATGTACTCATACCCGCCCTTACAGGTCTCTAGGTGCAGGAAGTCGATGCACACTAATTCGAGCGGTGAATTGGATGTTATACTGCCCATCGGTGCTTTCTCATGCATCGCTGGTTTTTTCTGCTTTATGCATGGGCACTTCCTGGTGACATATTCCTCAATTTCTCTCTTCATGAAAGGCCAATAGAATCGCTCTCGGGCTAAGCTCAGGACCTTCTCCACACCGACATGGCCCATATTGTTGTGAAGATGAATAAGAGCTGGCAGAACTAGTTGCTTACGTTCTGTTGTCTTTCTGTAGAGGACTCCATTCTCTCAACAGTCTTCTCGAGCTTGTGTCAAGCTCGGCTTTGTCCTCTTCTGTTGGCGTCACGTCTTTTTCTTTTAATTCCATAACTTTCCCAATAGCTGGGTCCGCTCTTTGTTCTTGAACTAGTCTACCGTGGCTGATGGACTGCAGAGGGTCCTCAAAGGGCGGGCTTGGTGACGCAAGGTTGAGGGCTGCAGTCCAGGCTACATCACCTTGCTTGGCTCTTCTGCTTCCTCTGACAGTTCCCCTGAACACTCTTGCATGAAGACGTCAATGTCAAGTGGACAACGGGATAGCACTTACTTCATAACTTCCTGTATGAAATTGACTTACACCAGACTAATGTTTATACGCATAAAAGGAATCAGCAGTGCTCAACAATTAGACAGCAAAATGCAGACGTGTGTGAAGAACTGGCTTCAGAAGCTCAGCCCGGGAGCAGAGGAGCTCGTGGTCGTTTACTTCCTCCGCCACCGGCCTCACAACACAAACGCGTGATCCTGAATATCCGACATGAAGGCTGGCTTCCTGCAGAACGACTCCTCCAGCATCAAAGGGATCAGGACCCGGTAGGAACACTCTGTTTGACCTTTGACCTCACAGATCATCTCATCTGATCTGATCACCGTTCTTAATCGAACAGAAGTTAAACTGGTTTAATCAGGAATAACGAACTCTGAATCCTGTTCCGGCCGTGGTGCAGATGTTCTTCACAGACACTGGACCTGTGAGAAGAATATTCCTTTAAATTAGCACGTTTCATTTGCTGCCCCTGGATCAAAAGAAATGAAATATCAGAGTGGCAGCGAATGCTAAACTCCCACTTATTATGGGATTTAACTTTAACAGCATGTGAGCAGATAGATATGAGAGAAATCCCATGAAGAAACGCCCTGTCGGTCACATCCACGCCGTGTTACTCTGCCAGGGGCCGCCAGATGGACTGCTGTCCAATGAGCAGAGAGACGAGCAGAAGAACAAGAACGTTTCGTTTTTATCACGATGACAGAGAAAGCTTCAAATTTACACAAACTATTTACAGCGTTCATTCAGAGCAGATCCAAACGCCACTGAGACAGCAGCAGTTAAACAGGCAGCCATACCATAATACACATCCAATAGGCACAGAGAGCATTGGCTGATGTAGTGCATCCTTATATGGCTCTTAGACGGGGGGGATGCTGAATCGTAGTAACAGTGTTTGAGTTCAGCTGCCCTGCAAGCACCGACAGAACACAGCAGAGGTCCTTCATTGATTGGTCGATGCTGCCCTATTGAAAACAAGCGCAGCCACAGACATCCATTACTGAACAGTAGCGAGCTCAGAGACGATAAGCTGCCCTCATGTTTGCCCAGATCAGAGCCGCATGGAAACGACGAGACATTCACCCGAAGCCCACAGAATCAGACAGACATTCACCAAAAGCCCACAGAATCAGACACACATTCACCCGAAGCCCACAGAATCAGACACACATTCACCCGAAGCCCACAGAATCAGACACACATTCACCCGAAGCCCACAGAATCAGACAGACATTCACTCGAAGCCCACAGAATCAGACACACATTCACCCGAAGCCCACAGAATCAGACACACATTCACCCGAAGCCCACAGAATCAGACAGACATTCACCCGAAGCCCACAGAATCAGACACACATTCACCCGAAGCCCACAGAATCAGACACACATTCACCCGAAGCCCACAGAATCAGACACACATTCACCCGAAGCCCACAGAATCAGACACACATTCACCCGAAGGAATAACAAGACCTCACTGTAGGTGTGTAGTCCGGTCTGGTCCACTCGTATCACCTGATAAACATTTCATGTTCGGATGGACGGACAGATTTCCCTTCATTAACACACACACACACACATACGCGCACACACACACACACACACACACACACACACACAGACTGTGCAGGAAAGCTCACTGCATTTCACCACTTGGGATCAAAGAGAGCAAAACCAGTTACCCCCAGTAGAACGCAGAACGTTCTGCTGGAAGCGCAATGACAGCAACTCAAGCAAGTTTCGTTCTGTCAACTTGAAAAAACAATCAAAATTAAAGCCGCAAGCGGCGTTGTAGGCCCTCGCCGGCCGACAGGCCGTTGAGCTGACCCGCCGACGCACGGCGCTTTTGTCCTGAGTGCTTCACAAGTGTTTAGATTTGAGCTGCATGAGTAGCTCACAGTTTAGTCAAATCGTTATTTGGATTATATGGCCATCTGCCGTCAGGAGTTTTTAAGTTTCAATCCAATATGGCCGCCTTCCTTTTTTTTTTTTTGCCCTGACATGACGCATGTCTGTACCGAATTTCGTGGCTGTCCGACAAAGTTGGCGTCGGACCCCTCCCCATAGGAGGGGTTGCCATCGCCATGGCAACAGCATAAAAACAACAACATGGTTACGATTGTGTTTTTTGATCGGGACCACATGAGGGAATTTTCTGGAAAATTTCAATCATTTCTGGCAAAGTATTTTTTAAATTCCCATTCAATTTTTGTTATCGTTCTCTAGGGGGCGCTGTAAGGCTGATTGTCAAAGTTTCCCTAGTGTCCAGGTAGGAAGGGTCAATAAGTGTTTAAAATCTGGTTTGGATTGGAGTGTGCGTGTGCAAACGCTGACTCAGCAGTTTTTAAGTTTTAATCCAATATGGCCGCCTTCCTGTGTGTCTGGGGGCGTGGCCATAATATATATATTTTTTTGCCCTGACTTGACGCATGTGTCGAGGGTTGACGACCTGCGCTCGTCGTCCTCTGCGTTGCAAAAGCAACAGCCCCTTACGCCTAGGATAGGCGCTCGGGCCTAATTACGCCTAGGATAGGCGCTCGGGCCTAATTACGCCTAGGATAGGCGCTCGGGCCTAATTACGCCTAGGACAGGCGCTCGGGCCTAATTACGCCTAGGATAGGCGCTCGGGCCTAATTACGCCTAGGATAGGCGCTCGGGCCTAATTACGCCTAGGACAGGCGCTCGGGCCTAATTACGCCTAGGATAGGCGCTCGGGCCTAATTACGCCTAGGATAGGCGCTCGGGCCTAATTACGCCTAGGACAGGCGCTCGGGCCTAATTACGCCTAGGATAGGCGCTCGGGCCTAATTACGCCTAGGATAGGCGCTCGGGCCTAATTACGCCTAGGATAGGCGCTCGGGCCTAATTACGCCTAGGATAGGCGCTCGGGCCTAATTACGCCTAAGATAGGCGCTCGGGCCTAATTACGCCTAGGATAGGCGCTCGGGCCTAATTACGCCTAGGATAGGCGCTCGGGCCTAATTACGCCTAGGATAGGCGCTCGGGCCTAATTACGCCTAGGATAGGCGCTCGGGCCTAATTACGCCTAGGATAGGCGCTCGGGCCTAATTACGCCTAGGATAGGCGCTCGGGCCTAATTACGCCTAGGATAGGCGCTCGGGCCTAATTACGCCTAGGATAGGCGCTCGGGCCTAATAAAATCTTCTCTTTGCTAGTTAAAAGCATCCTGCTTGAATTATTTATCAAATAAAAAAAATGTACTGGCTGGAAAACTGAAATTGGTTCCGACTCCAGGACAACAGCCAGGACAGACGTGTCCAAGCATGTCTCTCTGATGTCTGTTCACGTCAGCCAATCGTAACGACACTCATCCACCAGAAACACCGAACCCAAATCAAGCTGATTATCGCCATAGTTACAAGTAATACTGACTGGACCTTCAGTAAGAACCAGCGACCACTGAGGTCAGTCTCCTTCACCTCGCATGACTTCCCCAGGGAAGAAACGGCTGTAGTTAGCACAGACACACACCAGAACGAGTTACAGAGCCCCCCCCCACCCCCCCACGCTGTCCTGTCTCCTGCTAGCACCACATGCCCATTTTCTTTAGACATTAGAGACCAGCTCTAACGGGAACCTTTTCCTGAGGAAGAATACAAAATAAAGAGGAAAGTAAAGACACGGGAAAGTAAATTCCTCCACGCAGGCGGACGGCATAGATCTGGTTCCCCGCTCAGCGCAGCAGTCCAGCCTGGACGGTTGCTTCAGACGCCTGACTGAGCAGCGATGACAGTCTCTGACTCAAACAGGACCCTGTGGGACTCCTCTTCACAGACCTCTCCCCCAGGGTGATATCATTTGGGAGGGGAGGGCCATATGGGGAAAGGATGTGCCTCTGTGTTGAAGACAAACTTGTCTAGACTCAGCAGCTCCATGTCATCGGAGAAGAGCAGATACAAGTACTTCAGCGTCTCGCCCAGGAAGAAGCTCTCCATCTTGTCCCGGGGCCCGGGGTTAGCCGGGTCACGGACGTTGTTGATGGACGTGTAGCCGCCATCCGGCACCTGCAGAACCAGTGAGATTCAGGTCAGTTCTGAGGTGCAACGGATCACAAATCAGTTTGGATCAGAGCAGATTTTAAGTTACAAGTCGGATCAATTGTCAGATAAAAGTATGAATACAAAATGGAACCATAGTCTTAAAGAAATCCACATTTAGTAAAATCTTAAAATGATTCTTAAATCTTTATTTAAAGTGCAATGATGCCTTAGTTCCTTGAGTGTTGTTGAATGACAGAAACAGTCATGGAATAATAGCAGGTCCACATTATTCAAAGAAGAACACCAGAAACGAAGCAAAACAGACCAAAGCTCAGAATTTCACAGTTTCTTTTCAAATTGAGAACGTCAATTATAGACCTCTCTGCAGCCACTGTGACCCTGCAGCCCATCTTAGGAGGCTGCCATGGCAACACCGGGACATTTAATGCTTCCTCGTAGGACGCGTCTTCCTCTTTAACAGCATTAGCTAACATTTTGACTGCGTCTCCATTGCTAAAGAGCTCCTTAAAAAGACCCAGACCCTTCCAGACCCTTTTAGTCCAAGTGATCCACGAGTCACACATAATCCCTGGAGGGAGGGGTCCAACCCAGGATCCTCACACACTGGTGCTCTGTCTTTCTACGTACATATACACGCTGAGGATCGCACCTTCGTGTAATTATTGAAGCTCTGCAGAATCTCCCATCCCCAGTCTCTGTACTTGGTGTCCTTGGTGAATCTGTACATGTAGAACAGACTTTCCACCGTCTCTGGTCTCAGCAGGTTGTGTCTGTCGGCAGGCTGGGGGACGGAATGTGTCAAACTAAAATTATTTCAGAGATCACACATTACACATTATTTTGAACCGAGGAAACATTTTAATAAACATGTTGCGAGCATTAATGCCGATCAGAGGTAAGTGCTCTACAAGTGGAGCCGCTAAGCCTAGAATCATAATGAGCTCCTGCTTTATATTTATATTTGAGGTTAGTGAAGGCAGCAGTGGAGACAAGTTAATAAAATGAAGATTGCACCGGCAGGCTGTGGCTACGACCCCATGATGGAATTAGACTGATTAAAATGTGCATTCAAAAGAAAGAATCAGTACACAACTGTGAAATAAAGAAAAAGCTCTCACCTGCTTACTACGGGGACAGAAACCCAAAGACAAGCTAAAAATGAAGACTTACAATCCGTCAGCCACCAGCCTCACCTTGACCACGACGTCACGGCCGTCACTCGACTGCAGGTTGAAGTGTGCGATCTCGGGGCTCAGCCCGGTCTCCATCTGTCTGTACATCTGGTGACACGTCTCCATTAGCTTCTCTGCTAGATCCATGTGGTCCCCCGGGAGGCCGTTGTGAACCCCCAGCGCCAAGGTTCCTGGCAGGAAGCACACAAGGTGATCCTGCAGGAGGGAGGGAACTGAAATGATAGGCTACCAACAACAGGCCCGGCTGCTACAGGGGCAGACGCGTCGGTCTGGCCCTGGACCAACAACAGGCCCGGCTGCTACAGGGGCAGACGCGTCGGTCTGGCCGATGACGGACCAACAACAGGCCCGGCTGCTACAGGGGCAGACGCGTCGGTCTGGCCCTGGACCAACAACAGGCCCGGCTGCTACAGGGGCAGACGCGTCAGTCTGGCCCTGGACCAACAACAGGCCCGGCTGCTACAGGGGCAGACGCGTCGGTCTGGCCCTGGACCAACAACAGGCCCGGCTGCTACAGGGGCAGACGCGTCGGTCTGGCCCTGGACCAACAACAGGCCCGGCTGCTACAGGGGCAGACGCGTCGGTCTGGCCGATGACGGACCAACAACAGGCCCGGCTGCTACAGGGGCAGACGCGTCAGTCTGGCCCTGGACCAACAACAGGCCCGGCTGCTACAGGGGCAGACGCGTCAGTCTGGCCCTGGACCAACAACAGGCCCGGCTGCTACAGGGGCAGACGCGTCGGTCTGGCCGATGACGGACCAACAACAGGCCCGGCTGCTACAGGGGCAGACGCGTCGGTCTGGCCGATGACGGACCAACACAAGCACGTTAATACGGAAGGCGTTCTGTCGATGTGGGTTTGTTGAGTTTTGGCAGTGCAGCACATGCATGTGATTGAAAATGGGGGTTTCCAGCCACTCCATTGGTTAAAGAAGGAACATGTGACTTCATGCCCCCCCCCCCCCCATATCTGTACAAGAAGTTCAGGTTGAGCATCCTCACCATCTTGGGGTTGAAACGGTTATTGGACAACTCTCCTACAAAGGTGAGTCTGCTGGGCCCCGTCTGCTTCACCAGGTGTTTCTTCACGCCGTCTACAGCCTGGATGTAATCCTCCAGCAGGCTGGACCAATCACAAGAAGGCAACAGCTAACGTAACACATCGTGCACACGGCGCCACAAACTCACAGAGATACACGGTCACACTCAGAACGGACCGATGATGATCCTAAATATTCAGCTTTGAAATGTGACTCCTCTGAAAGCGCGTACTCGTCTTCGCTCTTGGCTCCCTGGATCCACTGCTTCAGCAGGTACTCGTAGTAGCTGTCTGCCCTGGCTCCCAGCGTGAACACTCCCTTGTGGGTGAACTGGCCGCTGTTGGTGTTGATGAACATGGGCACCAGGCCGTCGTGTTTCCCTGGCAGCTTGTGGACCAGCTTCATGACCTCATTCACAACTTCCTGTAACGAGTAAAACAGCCATCAACCGCCTCACGCCCGACAGCCAGCATGCTGAACTGCTTAAAAAGTGCTCTTTCAACTGCGTATCAGCGCTTGCTCCATTTTAATTGGACTGGGCTGATGATGGACTCGATGCTCGTCAGGCAGGCTACACAATGCAATGCTCTTTCTGCTGCCTCCAGCCGTTTCTCATTCCGTCGCTCCCGACCTGGTACTGTGGCTCCTGGGTGAGACGGCTGAGCTCTCGGAATTCCAGCTGGATGCTCGTGACCTCAGCCAGAGTACTGTCTGAAGTCCATCGGGGCGGGTGGGCCGTTCCCTTCCCGATGTTTACGTCTGAGAACGGGATCTTTGACGGGGTTTTAAAAGCAGGCATCAACCTGGACCCAAGGTCCGTCTTTAAGTGGAGAAAAGAAACATTATTATGGTAGAAAATTAGATCTATTAGGCCCCGAGCGCCTAATTCTTATTCTGGTCAGACTCAAAGCAGCGACGGGCTTTTACGGACCGACTCACAGCTTTTTCTAGGAAGAGCTGGTCTCCCGTCAGATGGTAGGTGCTCAGCAGGCCGCCAAGGACCCGGATAGTCGTCTCAAACAGATTCACGTCCACGTTCTTGTTGAAGGAGAGCTCCTTCTCCACCCAGTTCTTTGCCTCTAAAAACTCTGGAGTGAGTGAGAGGCATTAATTAAAAGTCTAAAAATCAAATCGTCTGGTACGAATCACGTCACACTAAAAACTCAACAGAACATGTTTCGTTCCTGTAACATTTGTTGGGCTCAAACAAGGATATTTTTGAGCGACACCGATCTGCGCACAGCTCAAAATATGCAAAGATCTAACGTCGCTCCAATAACTGATGATACTACCTTCTTTAAGGCCCATAATCCACATGGTGTCCAGAGAGTCAACAATCGTTAGCCCGAGTCCAAACCACTCGCCGAAAGACTTGGAGATAGGTTTGAATTCATCGTGACCCCAGGCATGGTTCTTGTAACCTTTCCATGCATGCCTGAAGGCGTCACGTACGGCCTCCAGTCTGTCCACAGCTCCAGCTGGAACAAACAAACACAGGAATAAATAAACACAACCGGCAGTTACGTCTTTGTTGACGGTCTCTCAGCAGTCCAGATCTCATTTTAGGAGTCAGTGAAGAACATTCTCTGTGATGTGTTGATATTGTTGCTTTGGGAAAATGTCCAAACTTTCAAAACGCTAAAAACAAAGGAGAGACTGCAGGAGTAATTGTTGCTCTCTCTGGGATTTCCATTCCTCAGATTTGTACTGACCTGCCTGTGGGACTGGGTCAGCAGGTTTGGGGGGGGCGGCTGCAGTGAACGGTAAAGCTTCTGTGGCCTGGTCGGCTTCGATCATGGCTCCTCTCCAGCTGCATGTGAAGAATAAAGCCGTCTTGAGCCTGGGTTTAACGAGGCAATAGGACCTGATCGCGTCCTCTGCAGCACACGAGTATTCATAAAGGCGGGGCTGTTACCACTTAGTAATACCATTTGAAAAATAACAACCTAAATATGTTTCTTTGCGTGACAAAACAAGACCAAACAAAACATGACAAAATGTGTTTTTACTAAAGCAGTCCTGTTTCCTCTGTGCTGATGATGATGATGATGATGAATATATTTAATAGATAGAGTGTTAGAGTACAAGTACAGTCACACAGTAGCATGTATTACAGTACAAGTACAGTCACACAGTAGTATGTATTACAGTACAAGTACAGTCACACAGTAGTATGTATTACAGTACAAGTACAGTCAAACAGTAGCATGTATTACAGTACAAGTACAGTCAAACAGTAGCATGTATTACAGTACAAGTACAGTCAAACAGTAGCATGTATTACAGTACAAATACATCAAACATCCTGTCTCAGAGGAGCATTTCTTGCGGTCTTGTTTCTGTTGAAAGTCCTTCGTACATAAATCATCGACATTTAACAATACCAATAAAACTAATATTAAAATACTCAATTGATGCAATATAAAATAATACATTAAAAATAAATTACTCCACAGATATAAAATAACAATAAATTCAAATTAAATTACACCTCAGATGCAAAATTACAATAGATTAAAGTTAATAAGACAGTATGGGCAACGTGCAAGCAGCTCACAGATAAAGGTGAGTGCCAATAGTGGATTATAAAATTGAAAAAGAGTGTGTGTGCGTGTGAGAGAGTGGGGGGTAATTCAACTTAATATTTATAATAACAGAGAGAAGATCTAATCTAATGTGGACATCTGAAGTCAGACTAAGACAAAGCCGAGCAATTGTTTAATACAAAATCAAACCGCTCACCTGACAATCTTCTTGTTTTTATCCTCCTCTTCTTCAACCACCTCTTCTTCTTGCTTTTCCCTGCCTGCTGTGTCCACATCGTTGTGCAGACTGGGCGGACCTCTTTTGTTTGTGAAAATCTTTTTCTGTGGATAAAAGAGCAGCTAGGACTACAAATGGGGGGGACGGGGACGTGAACAGATAATGGAAAACAACTAAAACACATCTGTATGTCAGTCCAGTAGTGCCCTGATATCAATAAAGTTTCATCAAAGTAAAGTTGAGATGTTCTCTCTGGAGAATCAAAAACCTGGACTGGAGTGAGTAAAGGTGAGATGAGTTCTGATCTCACCTTTATGGGAGGTTTAGCCAGCATGGGGACGTCTGGCTCTCTGGACTTGGCCTCAGAATCTGGACCTGAATCGAGGCTCAGAGCTGGCCCCACATGTGGTCCTGCCACAGGAGCCACAGCTTGACCCAACGCAGACTTCACATGCGGATGAACGGTCCTCAGGAACCTCTCATTCAGCTCCAGCCAGTGGGCCCTGTCGTCCAACCCTAATCACGCACACGCACACGCACACGCACACGCACACGCACACAGTGAACAGGAAGACAGGCCGCGGGTCAGCACGTCTGAAGCCGAGCAGTCGAGCCTCCACGAGAAGCAGATCGATCTACTCCGCCGACAAACACGCTAGCTTAGCATAGACATCAAGCACAGCTCATCCACGAGTACACAAAACTTAAATCTAGTAAACACACAAGCACAGACATGCATTTATCACTGTGTGTGTGTGTGTGTGTGTTACCTGACCACTGCTCCGTGATGCTGGGTAAGCAGAGCAGTCCAAATAAGAGCAGAAGACCCAGCAGCATCAGGACGATGCTGCGCTGGAGCCGGGACAGCTGCTTCCATTTCTGTAGGCAGAGGGACAGACGTGATCACCGTCTCTCAGGACACCACCCCGCTACCTGGTCTAATGAACACCCGGGCAACACCGTGAAACTGTTGCGCACACTCGATCTCTGAGGACGTTTACTTTTTGGGCTGCAGCTCATGCACCGGAACTGAAGCATTCTAAGAATGCGCCGTAGCAAAGCTTGCATGGAATTGGTTTTCCTTATTCTGGACTGTGCTTATACAAAAGAAGCATTTATTTAAGTAAAACTGGTTTAGACTTTGTTTCTGAAGCTCCCCTTGTGGCATTCAGGTGTCGATATTAAGTCATATACTGTAGTAAAAGCTCTGGGACATTAACCCCTGATATCAGAAGAGGGAATTCCTTTCAAAGATGAGGCCTCACCAGGCCGGAGAGATTCCCAGCCTGCCTAGCATCTGATCGGAGACGTTAAAAACAAATCGAAATCCTTTTTACTGCTGTTCTAACAAGCCAAAAAAAAACAAAAAAAAAACAAAAACAAAAAAACAAAAACTAACAAGCCAAAGAACACGACTCAGAGGATGGCTATCAAATATTTGCCCATCCAGAAAGGAAAAACGAGTTTCCTAGAAGAGAACAGATCATGTGAATAAGCGTTAGTTATTAACAGTTTGTGAAAAACAATATACCTGCAAAACCTGAACATCAATCGTAGGAGAAGAACAAAACTAAATTTACTCCACTGTGATGACCGGAAACATTCAGGCGGCGTCACAGAAAAAGAGGAGAAAGGATGAAAACAAATCACCGATTGGTTGAACAGAGCTGCTCCATCTCAATGAAGCGATCAAATACCGTTGCTTAGCTGGACGCTAGCAGCTGAAGCCTTTCAGCACACACGATCATAGGCGATGATCAGTCAACAAGCAGAAGGCTTGCTCTACCATTCACATCCAGCTGAGGCATCCTCTGATATCTCATTATGGATCAGGCTGCAAAACAGGCAGCCACCCAGCGTCATCACTAAAGAGCTTTTTACTGTGATAAAGGCAGCATGAGTTAAAGCAACAAGCAGCGATGTTTGAAGTATTTCTGCAGCATTGTAACGTTGCTGGTGGTTAATCTGGGATGGATTTGTGACGTTCAACGCGGGCTCATAACCTCGCTCTGGACTCGCTCTGGACTCGCTCTGGACTCGCTCTGGACTCGGTCGAGACTCGAGAGAGACTCGAGAGAGACTCACCCTCCAGCAGGACGTCCTCCGGTGTTTGCCGTTGTTGTACGAGGAAGGATCACCGAGAGTCAGAGAGATGAAGTCCTTTCTGGAAGGTGGGTGCATCATCTGATGGGGTCAAAGGTCGTAGCTCATAGAAGCTGAATGAGAAGAGGAAAGGTTAACTCTAATGATCACATTATTAACACAACTACCACGCCTTCAATACAGTTTGAGGACAAAGGAAGGCAGGGACTAATACACAACTGCGTACTCCCAGTGTGTGCAGCACAATGGGAACCTGGACTAATACTTCAGAGTATCTACAGGAAAGCCAGGCTGCGCTGGGATGAGGGGTAAAGTCACGGAAGGGTTCCGGTGAGTTTCTGGAGCATCATGTCTAAATATTAAAGGGGAATGCACCAACCAATCAGGACTAATCTGAAAACAGACCGGGAACAGCCTGTTCCATGTCACATGACATGCATCCTTCCATTTAGATATGCTCCAGATATTTTGTGCAGAATAGACCCATCGCATAAAAACACGCCTTTGTGTTTCCAATAGGATGTTCACTTTATTCCTGCACAGATATCCGTTTCATATTGATCTCTTTCCCGAGTGTTGGAACATTCAGGGGAGGAGGTTTGATTTGATTTGGTCCCGTCTGGTCGGAGGTTTTTAGTCGTGCTGGTGCATTAATCACAAATGTAACGCTACCGTCCTCCAGATAAAGTAAGCTCCCTGTCTGGGTCTCTTCCAGAGAGGACCCTCTCTAACGGTGGCCCGGTGACATCATTCCTATTTTGCCAGATCATGTTGGGTCTTCAAATCACTCTGTCTGGCCTTTTCTCTGAGAGCAACTTATTTTGGGAGGTGTCCTCACGGAGGGACTAAAGCCTCTGTCTTATTAAGGCAGCAATTATTTGGGGTGAAGATCATCTCCAGAAGGAGATGGGAAGTGTCAGAACTACCCGATACCGAAATGAACGGATGGAAGATATAATGAATGTAGACATATAAACTGGATTTTAATATACGCGTCTACTACTGTACTTTATTCTTGTCCCGTGAGGGGTCGCCACAGCAACCCAACGTTCTCCACTTCACCCCGTCCTTTGCATCGTCCTTTGCACATAAAGTCAATTAAAGAAATGCGGTACACAGGGGTAACCAGGCTATAGGGGGTAACCAGGCTATAGGGGGTAACCAGGCTATAGGGGTAAACAGGCTATAGGGTTAAACAGGCTATAGGGGGTAAACAGGCTATAGGGGGTAAACAGGCTATAGGGGTAACCAGGCTATAGGGGGTAACCAGGCTATAGGGGGTAACCAGGCTATAGGGGGTAAACAGGCTATAGGGTTAAACAGGCTATAGGGGGTAAACAGGCTATAGGGGGTAAACAGGCTATAGGGGTAACCAGGCTATAGGGGGTAACCAGGCTATAGGGGGTAAACAGGCTATAGGGGGTAAACAGGCTATAGGGTTAAACAGGCTATAGGGTTAAACAGGCTATAGGGTTAAACAGGCTATAGGGTTAAACAGGCTATAGGGGGTAGCCAGGCTATAGGGGTAACCAGGCTACCGGGGGTAGCCAGGCTATAGGGGGTAAACAGGCAATAGGGGGTAACCAGGCAATAGGGGTAACCAGGCTATAGGGGTAAACAGGCTATAGGGGTAACCAGGCTATAGGGGTAACCAGGCTATAGGGGGTAAACAGGCTTTAGGGGTAACCAGGCTATAGGGGTAAACAGGCTATAGGGGTAAACAGGCTATAGGGGTAAACAGGCTATAGGGGGTAAACAGGCTTTAGGGGTAACCAGGCTATAGGGGTAAACAGGCTATAGGGGGTAAACAGGCTTTAGGGGTAACCAGGCTATAGGGGGTAAACAGGCTATAGGGGTAACCAGGCTATAGGGGGTAAACAGGCTATAGGGGTAACCAGGCTATAGGGGTAACCAGGCTATAGGGGGTAAACAGGCTATAGGGGTAAACAGGCTATAGGGGTAACCAGGCTATAGGGGGTAAACAGGCTTTAGGGGTAACCAGGCTATAGGGGTAAACAGGCTATAGGGGTAAACAGGCTATAGGGGTAAACAGGCTATCTCCTCGTCTTTGATAGCATGTTTCATCACGAAGCCTTTAATGGCGACCAGCTGCTTCCTCCTCACCTTTAGCTTCGCGCCTGGTTGGTTGCTTCACAGCGACGGTATTCCGCGGAGACCTTATCAGCTTTAGCTAACTTCGAGACGCTAGCTTAATTCTCCTGTCGTGGTGAACGGAAGCGACGCTGGTGGGCTAATCCACGAAGCAACACGTCACGCAGCGGCCCGTCCGACTGTCACACACTCCGGCCTGCTGCCGGACGAAACGTGGAATAAACTCGAGTGGAGGAAACGAGGCTAAAGGGTCGATGGAAGAAGCACAGAGACGTAGAAAAGTAGGAGCTCACGTGACGTAACCACGTCTTCCTTGCTTTGAAGGTTCGTGTCAGAGCGAACTCCAGCTATCGACACGCCCACCGACGTGCGCACCGTGACGCCATTACTAAGTGTTGACGTGATGAAAGTAAACAGCAGCACATATAGGCAAACATCATGCACAAAAGTGTCCAAATACAACACTTATTTCCGGGCCAAATCGGGAATACATAAATAGCATTATTTATTCGACACTTGGGATAATATTATTGTGAATTAAAAATGTAATTCAGTATTACAAAGAAAAAAAAAATACACATAAAGAGTTCCATCAATAAATTTTCCTCCGCGTTGCGGGTCATTGAAGTCACTGGAGCCTATCCCACCTTACTATGGGCGAGAGGCAGGGTACACCCCGAATGCGTCGCCAGCGTATTGCGGGGCCACACAGAGATGGACAATTCATGCACTACGGACAATTAGAGTAATCAGTTCACCTAAATTCCATGTTTTTGGAGGTGAGACGAAACCAGAGAACCCGTGTTATTGGATCATACATTCATGACAGCAGCAGACTTTTCCAGCTTCGGAAAATCAAAATACCATTTCCCAACATAAATGCATTAATGAGGAAGCTAAATATGTTGTTTTCTTGCAACTGCATGAATTAAGATTTATTCCAGATATTCCAGTCATGCTATCTTTACTGTAGGTTACATTAATTTTCCAGGATCATACATATAGTGGGTGTCCAGAAGTATGGAAAAGAAAGTTGGAGCAGAGAGAGGATCTGCTGGAAGAGACAGCAAAGACATTTAGAAACTGCTGCAAGAGAGAGAAGAGTGGCAAAGAAAAGTGTAGCTCCTATTTGGAAGAGCTGCATAATCTCAATATCATAAATGAGGAGTTGAAGTAAAACGAGGATGTGATTTCACTTAATGACAGGTGGATGCAGCGTGTTGTTTCAAACGCAGGAATCAATGTCACCATGCTTAATATGATTGGTTGAGAGTGGTCCTGTTTGGGGCCTTTAAACTTACTCCATGATCGGTCTTTAGTCTAAACTTGTATACCCATGCAATAAAACAGTAAATAAAATATTTTGATACATTCTCACCACACCAGTATAAAAGCCCAGGGAAGTTGAGTGGGATCATTCGGGCACTCAAACTCCCCCACCACAATAAGGTGGCAGTTCCCTTTGCCTCAAGCGGAGGAGTATTTTGGGGTCTTGTTCACGAGTGAGGGAAGGACGGAGCGTGAGATTGCCAGACGGATCGGGGCTGCTGCAGTGACGCAGTCATTGTGCCGGTCTGTCGAAGGAGCTGAGCCAAAAGGCAAAGCTCTCGATTTACCGGTCAATCTCCGTTCCTACTCTCACCTACGGCCATGAGCTCTGGGTCATGACTGAAAGGACAACATCCCAGATACAAGCGATCATGAGTTTCCTCCGCAGGGTGGCTGGACGCACCCTCAGAGACAGGAGGAGGAGTCTCAGTGTCTCCTGAGAGAGCATAAGTTTGTAAAGATAAACGTTAGATCCTGAATTGCAAAACATGCAATTTAGGTTAATTGGCCAATCTAACTTGTCCGTAGTGTGCGAGTGTGTGCGTGAATAGTTGTCTATCTATGTGTGGCCCCGCGGCGTGCCCCTCCTCTGCCTGTGACCTGCAGTGAGAACGAGTGCTTTCCTGCACCAGCTTTGTGGCGTACTGTTTTCTATACCTTTTGGACTTTTGGACTACAAACACACGAGGCTTTGTTTGTGAATCAATGTTTGTTTTGAGGTTTAACCCTTTAAGTGTTGGTTTTGGTCTTTGCATGGATTTTTTTCCTTAGACATTTCAAATTTTCACATTTCTTAAAGTTACAGCATGTAATCCTTTTACATTTCATTTTGTTTTATTAAAGCGTGAATGCAGCTTAAAATGTGAGTGATTACTGGACTGTATGATTGATCAGTGGGACGCCAGATAGCTTGAAAATCAGACACTGCTAAATGTTGGCCTCTCTTCCCCTTACCTCCAGGGCCAACAGTTTGCAGCATCACCCGACATTATCTTAGAAATGGAGTTTCACACAGATTCCAAAATTAACTATTTTGATATGAGTGAAGAGTGACTCCTGAGGAGGCGTGGTCCCGGTGGGGCAGCAGACCAGGCAGCTGCGATCAGTCAGTTTAGCGGGGAAATGAAAGCCCCTGACATTACAGTCATAACCTCCCTGTCCAAAAATACAACATGGAAATGTTTGAACCAATGGTCCAAATAATTTTGCACACAGTTCAGTACTTTAAATATAACTGTAATTTATTTTCCAGCATGTAGTGTTCATTGATAAGCCCAGTCTCGTGTACGTCACTGGCCGAGTCAAAGATGTTTTAAGCGATATACCAAAAATCAGACTCGGATGATACTTGCAGGATGCTGACTGCAGCTCACTTAATGGCAGCCAGTGTCATTATTCACAAGCATTTTCAGAATATTCCACAAATGACCTTTAAGTCATGTTTTAACGATAAACTACAAAACTGACTGACATCCTTCAGTGCCAAGGGCATACCTGCAATGAATCGTTCCTGAGACGCACAAAAACACAATTGTAGGTAACTGCTTTTGTAGTTGAGACTATATGACTGCCACCCTCTTTATTTTTTTCGATTAAATCAATGTTGGTCTTGCAAATTAAACCAAATCAGCACCTTGACAGAAGTGACACATCTGAGCTCATTTACAGCATTTGACCTGCAGCCAGTTGAAACGCACCGTCAGAGGATGACAGCAGCTGTGTCGCCAACACAGAGCACATTGATCGTTCAGAGGTCATTCAGGGTGATCTGGCTTTACATGAAGAGATCAGATGGACTATTTGGAAGCTCCAACCACATAACACAAATTAGACCGAGAAAAAAATGCACTGAATATAAAGGATAAAACATACATTTTAAATTATTCGATACAAGGTAAACGTTTCTGTAAACAAATCTGACTTATCCATGACAAACGCCTGGGGATGCTTGTGTTCTCCCAGGAGCATGGAATCACACGACTTGAGAGATCAAATTCCACTAAAGAAGAGGGAAGGAAGAGACCTCCTAGGAAAGAGCTGTTCCAGTTCTCCTCCTCAGATCTCTGATTTGAGGTTTGTGTCCTGGAACGTCCTGAATAATCCTGGACCTCAGCATCCTCTAGCTGAAACACACAGGTCCCAAGGTGAAGCCAAACGGATGAGAGACATTTTCACCTCCCATTACTGCTACATCTCTCAGAGGAAGCAGATGCAGGTCCTCGAACTCAAACACAGACTCCTGAGGTCCAGAAGCAGCCTCCTCTGCAGCCTGACACACAGAAACAAAATCATTGTTTTCTATACATTTAAATGCTCTTAATTTTATTGCTAAAGTATCCAAATAAATACAAATGATGAGGTAACAGACAGGTAAGTGTACCAATACCAGGTCAGCTAGCATTGGGCCCACAGAGAGAACGCAAACCTCTTACATACCACGCACTCTCTCAGAGCACCGAGGTAACTCTGCGTCCCTGCGTCCGTCAGGAATTTGACGCCTCTGCCCGTCTGGCCCAGTGCAGCTCCTGGATGGCAGGAGTAGGTCATCTTCTGGACGGCAGTGCTGCTGTGCAACCGCAGAAAACGCACCTGGACCACATTAGCACCTGGGTAGGAAAACTGATCGGAAATGAATAAGAGCACAACATTTCATTATCAGCAACACCATTTAGCCTCTTTTATATGAGAGCGGCGTGATTTTTACCGCCTCCCGGCATCTAAACCACATCAGTGAAATCAGTGAATATGACCTTATTTTGTCCCCATCAGAAGGATTCCCTCACCTGGAATCCCTCCTCCAGCCTGCTGAGCCAATGAAAAGATCCTTCTTCAGAAAAGTCTTCCATCCAGGCTCGGACGACCAACTGCAGGCAGACAAAGTCACACATTTGCAAATCTAAATATGTCTAATATAGTCCTGCTGTCGGGTGAGAGACGGAATGCCAGCAGTTTTCAGCAAGCTGCTGGCGAAGTCTAGATCAACGTGCAGCCCAAGAGTGAAGGAGAAATATGTTAGCTACCTTTGTGCAACATGCATCCACCAGCCTCATTATTCTTAGGTCTGCGTTCACGCTAATTGTATTGACCAACATTTGTCTCCTGATCGTCCCAGTGCCTTTTTGAATTCAAGCCTCTTATTTAGCCATACATTGCTCAACTACTCCCTGCAGAAAGCAACATTTTTCATTTTAAGGTTCACTTTGTTACTCTCTTTATATTGGAAAAAAATTCTCCTCCACAAGTTCAAATTTAAGTCAGACAGAGTGTGAGCAAACTGACAATTCAAGATCCAAGCCATGCAACAGCAACAGGGACGTTACCGGGCACGCCACTGATCCAGAGAGGTATTTCTCTGGTGATGTCTTTCTACCTGTGAGTCTCGGGGATGAATGCAGGTCTCTCTTGCTGTGGAGGAGAAGTTGCAGTAGGCCAGCAGGGCGTCGGCTGGGCTCCCCTGGTTGGGGTCAATGTAATACATTCCTGCACATAAAGGTTTGTGAATGCTCAAAGAGCTCTGAGGGGATCAAAGCGTCGTACTCCACAGTTACAGAGACCAGAAAATTCATAAAGAGAACACTCCGACACAGCTGACAGGAATGGAATATTCCATATACGGTATATCTATGTAATAATAGCATTAATATTTCCTGCACCTTAAAAGAAAACAATATTTAACCCATCTTGCTGTTATTATTAGTGTTGAGCGAGTAAAGCAGTATCCAGTATGCAGAATGTACCTTTTATGAATATAATAAATGGAGTACCATCTCATTCCAAGTTCATTTAAAATAGTGCTACAGCTGTAACAGAAAATCAACCATTAGATTTACTGAACCGACAAACTAACCTTGATTAATAAAAAAAAAAAAACACGTCAATCTGCTGATTCCTGAAAAATGTCAGTTATTAATCAATGAAATACTTTGTTATTGTGTTGGTTTCAATGAGAGTACGAGGAGCTAGGTTGAAGTGGTAACTTTACTGAAAGCACTGAGTGCAGTGCCAAATGAAAACCATGTTGCTTAATGCAGGACAGGAACAGAGAGGACAGTGTGCAGCATTATTCATGGGCGTCTCTTATTTTGCCCTGAACTGACCATCGCTGTATTCAGGGTGACAGAGCCAGAGCTCCAGGCAGGTGGTGGCAGGACGCTGCTTGCTGCCGTCAGGAGGATCTACCAGCAGACGAAGATCCTGCTGCAGAGAATCCAGCAGAGGCTGTAGCAGAGTGTAGCCGGACTTATCGGACACATACATCAGGCTCTGCACACAGAAGAGAAAACAGAAGGGAACATGTAACATCAGAGGCAAACAGAAGAATTAGCTTGATATACTCTCCATTCGTGGCTGTTTGTGCTTTTGAAAAAGGCTTTGGGAATATAATTATAATGCGTTGGTTTTATATCGCGCTTTCTGGACACTCAAAGACGCTTCACATTGTGCTTTATTCATTCACTCCATACTTGATGGTGGTGAAGCTACTACTGTAGCCACAGCTGCCCTGGGGTAGATACAGCTGCCCCGGGGTAGATACAGCTGCCCCGGGGTAGATACAGCTGCCCCGGGGTAGATACAGCTACCCCGGGGCAGACTGACAGGAGCGAGGCTGCCAATTTGCGCCATCGCCATCCTGACCACCACCAACATTCACTCGCTCACTACATTCACACAGGCAATGTGGGTGAAGTGTCTGGCCCAAGGACACAACAACAGTGTACACAGCCCGGAATCGAACGGCCAACCTCTCGATCACAGGACGACCCGCTCAACCGCCTGCGCCACCGTCGCCCTGAATATAACATTCATTACTTGCCTTGAGTTGAGTCAGCGTCATGTTCAGTGATGGTCCTGGGGGTCCAGGAACTCCAGGACGACCCTTGAACGAAAGGAACATGTTACGCTACGACAACTGCACAGGAGGAATCTTTTCAATGATTATATTGTACGTATTGTATCCACGCTGCGAGAACAATAAGAACTGTAGGTCTAAAATAACAGCATTTAGAAACTTGAGTCTCCTCCTCACAAAGAAAGCAGGTTGTGTTTCCCTGTTGCTGGAAACACCAAGATCTACAGATCTGAGCTGCATTGGCTGGGAATCGAACAGCTATGCTAACCACTACGCCACCAACGCCATGCAAACGAATGTGTCGGTACTCCGAGAGAAGCAGTGGATCCGTGAGCGACGTGCAGAGCACAGCGATCTCATGAGTCGGGACTTTCTTCGACACACCTCAGAAATACTTAAAATTACCGGTAGTGACATTTTTAGAAAAATAAAATCTTTCACGTTGAAAAAAACGAGTTCATGAGTTCAAATTCAAAATGCAGATGATCCATAGAACAATTCAGTGAAGGGGTGAATTTACATATTGCTTCATTTTATTATCAAGTAAGGCAGTGCGAATATTTCCAGATAATTGAGTTATTATTTAAACAATAACTTCAGTAACAGCTAATGAACTGAAAAAGCTTTTTTTTTTGTAAAGTAAGCATCAATGCACACTTTGGGGCTCTTGTACTTTGTCCACTACAGAGGACATTTGTCCATTACAGAGGACGCATGTCAGCGGGCTGGGTCTCAGGAGGATATTCAGAGTATACACATATATTTCATCCATTCAGATTTGATTTCGTTTTTTCCTCTGATGGAGACTTACTGGAATCCCCCTCCTCCCAGACGTACCAGGGAAACCTTGGTGGCCTTTCAAACCCTGCAGGCAAAATGATCTATGAAGCACAACACACAGGTCTCCAATATGACACCATTAATCATAAAGCCCATTGATATCCAACAGACTTAAAGTGTGACAGCTTTGTGATTCGACATAAGGCAGATCAATGCAGATGGAGATTGTTTTGCAGGGCATTCGCCTCAGATAATGGTGAGTAAGAGCTGAGGAGAGCTTGATCTGTCAGGAGAGGATATCATACCTGTAATCCAAATGAACCCTGCAGAGGAGGGGCCATGAGGAGAAAGGGGCATTAGCATGGTTTTTCAGTGTGAAGTGAATGCATCATCAAACGTCAGCTGCCACATTAAGAACTCATCAGTTATGGCCTTCAAATTTTATAATCGCAGTCAATTTTTAAAATCATAGGACACAGTAGGTTACTGAACTGCTGACTCAGCAGAGTGGCAGCCAAAGAAAAATTGCTTGGAGATAAGATAACAGTCTGCACGTTGCAGGAATAAGTTATTGAGTCATTATTAAAAAAAAAACATTTCCACCAAACAGTCTGCCTCTGTTTTGTATCTGAGTGACAGACGAACATGCATGAATTCAAAATATAGAATATAATTTAATTTACCCAAAACAAATTTTAACACAGCAGCGAACCTACATAAAAAAACAAATTTAAAGCCAAACTAAAATGAGTTCATGTTTGTCCAAGGACAGGAACGTCACTGATTCTGGGAAACGCCAGCTAGCTGGAATGTGAACAAAGTACGAAAATACAAAAATGAATATATACATACAATTAAATATCAATAAATAAATAAAGGCGCTCTGCTCTGGTATTTATTTTATTCAAATGATAAATAAAATATCTTAACTGTACTGTGCTTAAAACTTACAGGCATTCCTGGCATTCCTGGTGCTCCCATTGTTCCTGTTCGACCACTGTTTCCCTGAGATGAGCGGGATGGAAACACATTTGTCAAAGTTGGAAATCATGATAATTTAGTCAATGGAAATGAAAAAAAAAGTTTCAAAACAAAGAAGTGAAAATAAGAACAGCAGCTACAATCCTGATTAGTGCACCTGCTCTCCCTTTAGACCCGGGGGTCCTGGTAACCCAACAGCACCTCGAACACCCTGAAGAAACACACACCAAAAATGAGAACGACATCATATTTCCAGTGACACATGAGAAATTCAGACAATTAGAATGTAAGTATGGATTAAGTTGTTTTCTGACTTCAGCATTCTTCATTTTCCTGTTTAAATATGGACCAGAATGCATCCAAGCTCTGACAAATATCTAACCGAGCCTGGACAAACGAGAGGCCTCGGTGTACTGACGTCTCAAGTTGTTGATCACTTTGCATTAAAAAATTAGTGATCAGCAATTACAGACAAAGCGGTTCAGAAGATGAATGAATGAATGATTGTAGATAGAGCGGACTCAGATCGGACTCCACTGTTCAATGCTCGACAACATAGTTATGCTTTCAGAATCTACAGCTAATTAAGAGTTTCAACATCTGCTACAAATGTTTTTAAAGGTCCCATTTTATGAAAAACTCACTTTTGCCATGTTTCTACACTATTATGTTGATTCTGGGTCCTTATCAACCCCAAAACAGCAAAATAAACCATCCAGTCAATCCTGCGTAGTTTGAGTAGTTCTGTAATCACCTATTGAAACACATCTGGAAGAAATTGTGACCGTGGGGAAAGCGGGGAAAACTATGAACATACTTTTCCTTCTGGGTTTAGAAGCAGCATCTGTTTGCTATTTTGACCAAAGAATGACAGATATTTCATAGAAGGTTTTGGGACCTGCATTAACGTGGAAAAAGGGTATATACGGGGCCTTTAATATAAAGACAGCTCAGTACTTTTTGGAGACGCTTCAGCTGCTAATATGATGCATATAGGCAGACATCAGCTTCCGGGGGCATTCCTGGGAAGTAATATGTTCCTGATTCCTCCTGAACAAATACCACAGATCTTGTAATATTCCTGAGTTTACATGCTGCAAAAATACAAGTACAAGACTGTCTTCGGATTCAAGACAGCCTGGGATGAAATATTTTTGCGATTGCTTTGGTCAAATCAAAGAGAAATCCCCTCTGATGTAGGAAGATGGTCTTTTATCTATTTCTTTAACACCATGTTAAAGGCTGCTACTTCTGCTCCTAAGCCTGTCTCATCGTGTCTCTGGCCTCCTTCTGCAGGCTCTGCTGGATGTTAATGCTGTCTAAATGCTGGCTCAGGCACAAGTTGAGTTCTGTCTGGCTGTTTCTGCCTCGTCAGGAACCTCATTCATTCATTCATTCATTTTCACGTTTGCTTTATCTACCTTCCGGGTCACAGGCGTTCCTGAAGCCTGTCCCAGGTTTTCTATGGGCGAGAGGCGGGATATAAACAGGAAGCGGCCCCAGATAACCACAAATAAAAAAAACTATTGGTGATATTTCTACTCCGTCACTGTAAATATTAGTGCAGTAAGATGCTTTTGCTGTCGTACCTTCATGCCATCATCTCCAACTGGTCCAGGGAGTCCTTTCTCACCTCTCTCACCCTGAGGACAAACAAAGTGAAAATTGAGCACCGTATTGTGTTTGTTCTTTACTTCTAATAATAATAATATAATAATACATTTTATTTATTTAGCGCTTTTCTGAAAACTCAAAGACTTCTGCTTAATGATACAATTATTTCCTATTAGGATCCATATTTAGACATCAAGGCTCAAGGCTGCTTTATTTGTACTCGTAGGTAGGCTTGAGTTGCTGTGATTAGTCACAGTGAATGCTTTCTTTATTAGCTTCTGATCATGATGACCTACAGGGGATTTTTTTTTTTACCCTATTCAATGGTAACCCAAGTCATACTGTAATGAGCAACAATATTTGACACAGAAAATAATATATTCTTTTAATCTTAATTATTTGCAGCTGGGGTTTGGACCAGTGACACGTATATCAATGCTCACCTCTTTCCCCTTTTCACCTTGATCCCCCAGCTCCCCACGCAAGCCCTGGGTTCCCTTGAAAACAAAAGCAAGACACATCTTAAGGTGGATATAAACTCACTAAATGTTAAAACACTCAATTTGTAAAATTCACATCTTTATTGATTTTATTCTCATCTTTGAATTTTTAAATGGGCAAAGAAAACCCCAGATGAAATGATATAAAAAAAAGAAAAGAAAAGCAAAACGATTTTCTTACTATCAGCCCCGTCCATCCAGGGAGGCCAACCTCTCCTGTGTCTCCCTTTTGCCCCTGAACAACAAAACACAGTGTATGACAGACTCATAAATAAGGTGTGCAGATACCCTGCGACCAGCTATCCCACCTTTGGCCCTCTGTCTCCTCTGGATGCTCTGGCTCCTGCCTTACCTCGTTTCCCCTGCAGACAAAGTTTGCCATTTTTCATGGTAACAGAAAGAACAATGAGAGAGTTGTGCTGAGGAACCGAACATGATTCTCTACATGCAGCCCTTTCAGAATTAATTCTTGCTTTTATTCATTTTTCAAGACTACACAAAAACTCTGTCACCAAGTTGTCACAAGGTAACGATTGAAAACTCTCACCCTCCTTCCTGCATGACCTGCCCTCCCCGGAGATCCATTCCTGCCATCGTCTCCCTAAGGAGGTAAAATCCACATTGTGAGAAAGTGAATAATGGACAACTGGAGAAAATAACATTTCTGAAGCTGTGTGTGTAATTATATATACAGCATTTTTAATCTGCAAAAAGGTTATATATGTGGGTAATTATATAGCTATCATTAATTGCATTTAGTTGATGAAAGACAGATTAAGATCTATATTTCATTGTTTACAGTGTTACGAAGTAAATCTTCTCCCATAACCCTCTGGGAGGGGGTTGATCCCCGCGTCGTAGTCTAATGAATGGCCTCACAGCCCACGGATTAGAACATTCCTTCTTATTTACTAGGCATTAATGTCACAATCGCCCTCATTTACACGGTTTTCATTGTTTGTCATTTCACCGTCCTCCTGTCGACGTAGCCATATGAACACAAAGGACATGGGAGAGTGCACGGCTAATGACGAACACGTTCAGCGTCTGAACGATACATTTACTTTCAAATGCATTTGGCTTACAAACAAGCGTTTATACATGTCACACAGTGGTCAGCACTGTTGCCTCACAGCAACAAGGTCACAGGTTCAAATCCACCTTTCTGTGAGGAGTTTGTATGTTCTCCCCATGTCTGCATGGGTTCTCTCTCTGGGTTCTCCAGCTTCCTCACACCACCATAAACATGTGAATTTGGTGAATTGGTGGCACTAAATTGCCCGTAGGTTTATGCGTGAATGATTGTCTGTCTATGTGCGGCCCTGCGATGAACTGGCGGCTCGTCCAGGGTGTACCCCGCCTCTCGCCCGTTGACTGCTGGGATAGGCTCCAGCACGACCCGCGACCCGGTATCAAACAAAGCGGTTTGGAAAATGAATGCATGTCACACTGGAACGTACCTTCTCCCCTTTTATGCCGTGTTTCCCTTCAGGTCCTGATCTTCCACGACCTCCCTGCAAAGAAGCAAGTGAGTCAGCTCTTAAGGACGTCGTTCTGGCCATCAGACCCAGAAAGCACACAGCTGCACAGCAATTTGACTATTCCTTAATCAATAATTAATAATCACTACCAACAAAATCTATAAAAACATTGCTGTACATGCCCTCACACTTACAGGAGCCCCTGAGGGACCAGGGAGACCCTGGGGTCCCATCTCTCCAGAGGGCCCCTGAAGATGTATACAAAAGTATTGAATGAATGACAGTTAGAGATTTACTAAAAGGCAATTAATATCAGAGCAAGCGTTGATTCAATAGTTCAGTAGCCTTCACCTCAATCCCCGGCAAAGCAGGAGGACCTTGTATTCCTGGCAGACCTTCGTCACCCTGTACAAGTCATAGTCATATGGATAGCTCTTATTCATCATGAAGGTGCAGCACCTCACTGGCATGGACTTTGTTCAAAATGCCACGAGTCTAATGTGAAAACATCACCAACCTGTTCCCCTGTTGGCCCTGCAGCGCCTGGCTCTCCCTTCAGTCCCTGTGGCCCACGTTGACCTTCAGGTCCTGATCCCCCCAGTGGTCCAAGGACTCCAACCACACCCTGCCAGCAGACAGAATAAGAAGTGTACAATTACCTTAATGAGTTATCATGATTTGATTTTAGCAATTTAAAATGAGCTTCGGACTGAGCTGATCGGTTCAAACAGCACAAGAATAAAATACTGATGACCGAGCAGAAGCTCCACAAAACAACCCGATTGTGTCTAATGGACCTCTGGATGACAGAACAACAAAACGAGGACAAGCATTTAAAAAATAAAATCTGATCAGAAGACATAGCCGTTGGATGAGTGACCACCAACATGTTAATAACAACTTGAGATGACACATGTAATGTATGTACCAAATGCTACGAGGTGAAACGCAGTCCTGGAACTCTGAAAAGTTCTAGGACTGCTGTCAAGCCATTCAGCAAGACCCAATCCTGAAACCCTGATCACATCGTAATGATCATGGCTGCTGTCTCGCCATAAGTGATAGAAATCGGTCCAATGAGTATTGAGTTCCAGTAGGAGCAGTTATTGTCAACCTTGAGGTGATTACCAAGTCATGAGGATTCCTCAATCCCTGAGCCATGAATATACAACCATATGTCACAGCATCCATCCAATAATAGACTGGTGGACAGACCAGCAGTGCCAGTCTGCTCGCATGCCTATAAACAAAGTTGGAAGGATCGGATTCCCGTTTTGACATTGGTTTGTGCTCTCGTGAATGTCTGTTTTAGAGGATCAGCTGATGCATTCAGTGTGTCCTGCTTAGATGACTCTGTAAGTAACGCTTGAGTTCCATCTTTAGTTAGTTTGTGGATGTAAGTTGTGATAGAACAGATGGAAAACCACCTGATTAAATTTGAGCTGCCATTAACACCACTAATGCCAGACGCAAGAATCAACGCAGGCCAGAGAAGCCCCCTCAGACAGGATACTCACAGGTGGGCCCATTCCCCCGGCGTCTCCGCCGACGCCACCTGCACCAGTTATTCCCTGTGTGATGGAGTAGGGAGGACATCTACAGCTTCTGTCATATTCCGAAGCTGTCATTAAAAACAAAGTGTTAAAGGAAATTACCTGCTGACCCGCTACCCCTGGGGGTCCAGCAGGTCCTGCAGGCCCATACTCCCCCTGGAGAGACAGATGAAAATGTTTGAAAGAGTTCAGTTTATGTCCCGGAATGAAAGTTACGCAAGTACAAGGTCACGCAATGCAGTCTAGCATCTCATCAGAAGTGCAATTACTAGACAGAGATGTACAAAAGATGGATGGATATAGACAAATATACAGATGAAATTATAATATTCATAGATTAAAGTGCATGGACACAGTATATGAATGATAATGACATATTATAAATACTGTACTATACAGGTTGATAACAGATTGAGGTGATATACATATTAAGTACTATGGTCATATTTTACAGATGGGTGAGAGACATGTACATATAACCAGAAGTGAGGGGGGGCTTTTTGGAGACTGTGCTGCTATTCGTCCCCGCGTGTGTCCATAGGCCTCGTGATGTACAGAGGCAGCAGGATGGCAAACCAGGCTGTAAAAATGATCCCTTTGATTAACTAGGTACGCGATGTGTGCATTACTGAGGAAAATATTCATTACTACATTAACTGCAGTGACGATTAGCAACCGAAATGATGAGTGCACGATGCGGCACAGCACCATAACGTCATTCATTTTACTCACTTGGCATGCCGACAGGATCTAATGTTAATTAAACTTTAAACATGCAAGCAAATTAAAGCAGACATTACAAGTTCAGACAATTGTTTAGCAAACAGCTGTCCTGATAAATCCTGATGCGCCAGTGGAGTAAAATATCCAGTGGGTAATCACTCTCTAAATTGGAGAACATAATTTAGCTGTGTGTTGTGTATTACTATCTGTATATGTGAATATTATCATTCGTATGCACTCCTGCAGTGGTAATGCTAGTGTAACGCAGTAGCAGAACGGTAGGAGGATAGAGGGAAATACTAACATCGTTTAGGTGGTACATGTAAGCAAAAGGTGCCAATTGCATATAAGATATAATTAATTATTAACTACATTTCTGGGATCAAAACAGCTGGATTTCTGCACTTCCGTCTGCAGAAATACACGCCTGATCAATCAAATCCTACGTCCAAAGTGCTTTTAAACAATGTCTTCATGGAAGAACAACCAGAGTACGTGATCCTCGGCGGGCGACCCGTTGCCTCCACCATCTCACAATCCGCTGTTCTGTTTGAAGTCTCTTGAAGTCACTTGTGCCGCGCTTTGTTAAAAAAAAATGCATGATTGTGGAAATGGGCTCCCAATCATGCAATCGTTACAAAATAAGAAAACTGTTTCACTCAAACCGAAAAGTGATGAAGAAAACAAATTTGACTCAAAAAACTCAGCAAACTACATGAAGCCACCAAGTAATCTCTGCAGCAGTCTGCTTCAGATTGCTGCCCTCCAGTACTTGCATGAAACAAATATCTGAAATATTTTAGTGAACACATGACAATGGCTCGGAACTGAAAGAAAGTAGTATTACCTTCTGGCCCTGAGGTCCATCTAATCCTGGGGGCCCCTGAGGGCCTGTGTTTCCCTAAAGTAATTAGAAAAGCACAAAAGTGTCAGTAAAAGGGATTAACAAATGTCATCCCAGGGTTTGAACAGTTGAAATAAAGGTTCATTTAAAGAATGCTGGGAGCATCGTGACACAGACGGCAACATATTTACCTTTAGCCCGGTCAGGCCAGGACGCCCCACTTCTCCCATAAGACCCGGCTCACCCTGTTAAAGAGGAAAAACATGACATAAGCAGTTTCTACTCTTTGGTGGTTGGGGTTATGAATACACAGCATTTAGTTTCATTTCAAAAAAAGATCTGTAGTTTAATCTGAGCAGTTCAATTCTCAAACATTACTTCCATTGTGTTTACTGCAGTGCTGTGCAATGGTAATATGCATTTGTTCAATGGTAAAGTGTTTATGATAATGAAGTACATGTAACACTGTGGGCCAGGAATACAACAAGAAAAGCACTCAGAGAGCACAGACCTCCGCCGAGCACCTCAGTCTCCCTATATTAGTGATTTAAACCCAAAATAATGAGTCTACATTTAGTTTACCTATACAGTAATACCTCGACATAAGAGCGCTCTGACATATGAGTGTTCCGAGGCACGAGACAACCTGCGAGCAACAGTCACCAAAGCAAGCCTCACAAATAGGGTTTGATGTCCTGACCTCATTCTGGATCAGATCCAGAAGACATTTTTCATTATGGCGCATATCAGACCCCTTTATGACTGTGACCTTTGGTGAGTGAATTGACTGCATATTTGACAAGATATGATTTTTTGAAAAAGCCTCCATTATAAGTAAATGGGATAATCCGAATTGTGACGGTATCCACATTCTAGATCCGATCTGGATATGGACAGAACATTTTGAGTTATGTTGATGGTTGTCCTTGGAATGTATTGTAATTTATTGTCATTCTGCATCTGTGGTGTAATTCATTTTTCATTTATTGTTATTTAGCATCTGTGGTGTAATGTTTTTTTATTTTTATTGTTATGTTGTATAAATTGAGTAATTTAATATTGGTTTTATTTTATTTTTATTTGTATTGTTAAATGTCGATGATTTATGTACGAAGGACTTTCAACGGAAACAAGACCGCAAGGGCTTTTAGAAATGCTCCTCTTAGACAGGATGTTACTGTACTTGTACTGTAATACATGCTACTGTTTGACTGTACTTGTACTGTAATACATGCTACTGTGTGACTGTACTTGTACTGTAATACATGCTACTGTGTGACTGTACTTGTACTGTAATACAATACTGTGTGATTGTACCTGTACCCTAACATTCTATCTAATAAATACACTCATCATCATCATCATAAAAGACAAACAAACCAATGCAAGCGAAAACAGAACCTTCTCGGCGGAGGTAAATATTTTGGAGTCAACGAGTGTGATAAAAAGTAACCAAAATATTAAATGCATAATTTCCACAATGTGTGGCTCACCATTAGTCCGAGGTTGCCCTTCTTCCCCTTTGCACCTCTTTCCCCAACTTCCCCTATGGGTCCCCAAGGGCCTTCTTGACCAGACAGACTTCGACGTCCCACCTCCCCCTGCCAAAAACAGCAATCAAGAGAAAATGATAAAAATCAGAAAAACAATCATTTTCCATATCAGAGAACTGTTATTATTATTTTAGAGGGAATGCATTTTGCCTTTTCCCCTTTTGGTCCAGGATCTCCAGATTCACCAGGATGCCCGATATCACCCTGCAGAAGAGAATTAATTATGCGCTAAATAATTGTCTTACAGCACACTGGAAAAAATAGGTCAGCAGCTTGGGATTATATATATATATATATATTGGCGCGAACAATAAGACGGACACAATCCAGTGGAAAATTAAGCTGCAACTGTTCTATGTGATGTGATATTTTATTGCTGCCTCCCCCCCCCCTTTAACCTTTTAAACAACCGGGCAGATGAAAAATTACAATCACATTTGACTGTTTTTCAAGACTGATTTATTTTTTCCCTCAGATTTACAAAAGCAATCATAAAGTCTATTATGACTGCTGAGCTGTGGAGAGAGTCATCAGCCCTGTTAAAGCTGGTTTATGACACTGTAGTTTAACATCTGCAATCAGCTTTGAATAATTATTATATACATTTACCTCTTTACCCTCTGGTCCAGGTGAGCCAGGCAAGCCTTTAATGCCCTCAAGTCCTCTCTCACCTGGTATCCCCGGAGGACCAGGCTTACCATGGGACCCTTTGTCCCCCTGTCAAACATGGCAACAAGAGAGAACAGGTTTCAGTTATGGATAGTGGCCGTAGGCTTATCAACACCGTTACATGTCATGGGCTGTCAAAAGGGTTTCACTCCTTCACACTGCTCCACAAGATAAAAACTAAATGGCCATGACCTCAATTCAAGGTCATTTGTCCAACTGTTTGTGGTGTGACCAGAGAGCGATCAGAAGAAAGGATTCTGCTGCAACCACCTGATCTCCTTTCGGTCCAGGTGGTCCTTCAGTTCCCGTCTGACCATGGAGACCCTGGTGAGCGAGAAGTTAGAATCATCAGCTTCGTTCACATGAACAGACGCAATGCTTGAACCAAAAACATTGATTTTCAGGCCTATTGTTGAATGACTAGCTTATGAGAATAATTTATTTTTAATGTGAGTTTTTAGTGAGTGGAGATTTTAAAGAACTTTCTTGAAAAGGCAGGTCCGCTCTTCATCATACGGCTCAATAAAGAGTGAAATAATGTGATGCTTTACTACTAAACAACACCAACCTGCTGCCCATCTTGTCCCGGGGGGCCAGCGTCACTAGCCAAGCCCGGTAAACCCTGAAGGGTACAGTATCAGTTCAGAACCTCAACATAAACACTGTTTATTCGTATAGGACCTCTAGTTTACCTTGAGTCCTCTTTCCCCTGCCGCTCCTGATAATCCATCAGCTCCCTGTGGGCCCTAAAGGGACCCACCACAGTATCAATCACGTTTTCATGTGAGAAGTTATTACTCATTCCTTCATACACTTATTTAAATTAAAATACTGATCGATCCTTCTGGACATTCAGAAGTCTGGAACATATGAGTTGAAATGCTGTTTTAACAATATACCCACTTACTGGTATTCCTACTGGACCCTGTGCTCCTTTGGGTCCTGGAGGTCCTTGGCTGCCTATGGGTCCAGGTTTACCAGTTGTACCAGCCCCACCTTGAAGACCCGGAAGGCCCTAAAAGTCCCAAAGGGTTGCCATGGCTGGTCTGAGTGAAACGTCAGAACCTGTGCCTTTCAGTGCCTTATCTCACGCGTTGTATTTATCCTGTGATAAGGCTTTCTTAGTTTATATAGCATCCATGATTACAGCCCAGCACGCCATACCGCACACAGCGTTTCAGCAGGGATGAGATCCGTCAGAGACTTCATTACACATTGTACAGCAATGCTGACCAAACTAAAGTTCAACAGTTAAAGTCCGACTTGTTCAACAGAGCAGCAGCTGAATTCATCCAATGAGGAGACGAGCAGCAGCAGCTCAGATCGAGTTGCTGTCGGCCATAAAACTCAACAAACCCCTCCTGCCTTCTCAATTCAAATAACCCAGAAAAAAAACTGTGCAGTTTAAAATATTGACAGTATTGTGACATTTTGAAATCCACTTCTCTGAATGCAAACTGCCGTAGCTTACTGGAAGGCCTTGTATCCCTTTGGGTCCTCCGTGTCCAGGGCGGCCCTGTGAGAAACAATCAATCAGCTGTTGTGGGGTTGTTGAGACACGCTAATATTGACAATATTTACATCACTAATATTGTTCACAAGGCATGTATGTAGTTTAAATAATCTAAATCTAGATCTAAATAATGAAATGACGAATGCAGCTCAGGTCCGTCAGCAACATGTCTGTAAAGGAAACTATCGAGTGCTCTCTGAATTTAGAGCACAAGAACCTATTAAAGTTCTTACCTGATGTCCTCGGGGTCCTCTCTCTCCAGCGGGACCAGGATGACCCTGCATCAGAATATTTTACTCCCAGAACGAGAACGTCCAAATCTTTTGTTGTCAGGTTGTGTATAATTTGGAGCCAGAACATTTTCACACCAGTAGAAAAACATTGACAAAATAAAGGTTCTGAATAACCACTGAACTAATGATGTAAATGTGAATTCAATTGCTAAATGTACGTGTCATAATCATTGAATATACAAATACTATTTTCTCCATTTATTATTTCTTCATGAAACAAATCTTCATAAAAGTAAATGCAACAGAAATGGACAAACAATGTCTACGGGTTCCACCCGGCACCCCCCCTCCTCTGGGAGTGAATTACGGATGTGATGGTTGGGTGGATATTTTAAGCAAACAGCAGCTCGTCTCCTTTCTTAACAGGATTGTTACTTCTATGAGGAGTGAGTCCTTCAACGCCCTCGGCCATGTTTGACTCAGAACGCTGCTGTATCAAACCGTCAGCAGGTGATGAATCCACCTTCTTTGTACTGCGTATTAACCAACTCTGACATGTTGATGGATTTCTCTGCAACCATGAGAGTGAGTGAGTAAAGAGTGTGTCCAATGACACGGCAGGGTGAACTGTAGGCTTCTGAGAAAACTCCTGCTTCTATTATGTAATGCAAGAGAGACTTTATTCTCAGATCCAGGCAACCGAAAAGGGAGGAAGTCTACTTAGCTTCCAGAAGTAGGTTTGACCTTTCAGCTTGATAGTTAAAACGTTGCTCCTCGAACAGGTTGAACATGAGTTCCTATATTCATTTGCAGCCCCCCCCACAATCAGTGCGACCTCATGACCTCATGAAAAGGAGGTCCTTCCACATAAGTTTAGCACTTGCCTGGTTTACTTTAATTACACCAACCCCCCTTCGTTGTGACTCACCACAGCTTCTCTTAATCAAATCTATTGATCAACAGCCTCACACATCTCTTAACTGTAACCATGAGTTGAAGATGAAATGAACCCAGACACTTACTGCAGGTCCTGGCTTCCCAACAGGTCCAGGTAAACCTCGTAAACCTTGCTCACCCTGGTGGGGCGAGAAATGTATGATGAAAACCTTTGTTCATTACAGTTAAAGCTGTAACATCGTTGCTTATTTTAACAGCTGAAGCTCCCGTCTTGTTCCTTTCTCATCTCCCCCCGTCAAGGAGGCAGCGTCTGAGTATGTTAAATTAAGTGAGAGGAAGATGACCTTACCCTTTCTCCCCCAAACCCTGGAGACCCACGCATGCCCACGCTGCCCTGGATGCCCTGATAGGAGAAGGAACAGATGGAAGCATTTAATTAATCGGCAGCCTCTTTTCACACTGATTAGTCACAGAGTTAGCTGGTGTGAGAAATACATTTCCAGAGCATGAATTCATTGTGGAGTTTATCTGGACTCTAAATAATTTTTAGCAAGACAAATATAACATGCGAGAGAGAAGACAAAGTGGAAGTACTGCTGCCCTGAGATGAATACTGTGGATTCTGCATAAATTAGGTGAATATCGTCATTATCTATAATAATTCTGGTGTATAATTGTTATATATAATGTAAATGTTATATTATCAACAGGTACAAGAGGTGCATTACTTGTATGCGCCCTTCTGCAAAATCACTTACATACATGCCTACTGGGCCCTGAGGTCCCTCCATGCCAGACTTCCCAGTGAAACCCTGAGAAACCACACACAGAAACCTAATTATTCAACCCACACATCAGATATCCGTGTGTGATGTAATGGACGTCATGAGTGGCCATGGACTAACCCTGTCCCCTGGGGGTCCTGGGGGTCCTGGAGGTCCTGCTCTTCCCAGTGGCCCCTAAAGGACAACAACTGTATCACCAAAGATCCATAGCACCAACCATTACCACACGTTTGTGTTCGGTTATTCAAGACTGCAACGGAAATACCACAAGCAACGAAACTGACAATGAAATCAACAGTGCATGTTTTAATAGTTTCGCTCGGCTTCGAGTCCAAACACCTGCTGATTTAACACATGCTTCACACGGAAGGGCTTTTGCAGGAAACCCAGCTGCTCTCAGCTTCTGTTCATCTCCTGGCTGTCTTCGTCTCCTCTGAAAAAAGTCACTAACAATAAGAAAGGTGTACCGGAGAACCTTGTGGGCCGCCTGCTCCGCGTTCTCCAGCTGTTCCCTGAACTCCCTGGAAAGCAGCAGCAGAAGTCAAAGATGCAAGAAATGCCATGATAATTACATGTGAATATGATTTATGAATGTAAAAGTGCAAATGGGGTTGTGACTGCCATGCACTCCATTTCTTACAGAGCTTAATGAACAGATGTGCACGGAGCTGTTTTAAACTGCTGGTTAAAATGAGCTGATGTTCACTAATAGTTGCTTGATTTCCCATTTAATTGTTTCTGGGCCATTTCAGCCGATTTCATTCATGAGGCTACAGCTTCACTGTGGATCACGTATTAGTGACTGATAGTTTAAAGTAGGAGTCGTTTATGTTCGTCTTTGAGCAAAGTAAACTTCTTCTCGGACTGCATTTCCCCTTCTTCGTGTACCAGGGTTCCTGCTTCACTCTGCATGTGTTTGTGTTAGCTGCTGATGATTCAGGTGTCTAGTTAGCAAACCTCTTTCCTTTCTGCCCCAGGATCATCACTCATATTCCAGTCTGCTCGCCATCGTACTACCAACCCACTACCTGCTAGCTCACTCCCTCGTTGGTCTCCTCAGCGCTCTCCCCATCATTTAAACTGCTCTTCTTTCTATTAATCTCCTATATTTATCATACAACTTAGGGTTTTTCCATTTCGCTCCACGCTGCAAACTTCAACAACAAGTACCCCTGCAGAAAACAATTAATTATTTGTCAAAAAGGATTAGGAAATGCTGATGTGTCTGTGTAGAATCAGTATAGGAACTCTGAACAACCACTTTAAATTCACACACTGGACATTTCCATCATGCACTGTCAAATCCTGTTCAGTTTTTGTGTGTGGGTGTTGTGGCTGAATCAATAAAATCCCCTACATTTTCTGCTGGGCTGACAAGTAGAAGTCTAACAATGTGTTTTAATTCGGCTGAAGCCTGTAGCTTGAGCTCACAACGCTGGAAGGATGATGTCGTGCGCTAATTGTAAGGCAGACCTACCGCCAGCCCTTCATCGCCAGCACTCCCAGCTGCACCCAGGGCACCCTGAAACACAGTATAAGACAAAAAAAAGGAAAGATGATACAATGCTTCACCACGGCAGAGGTCATTCAGTGAGCAAATAACATGCTGTCGCTATAATGAGTTAAATTACAGACTCAGGACACAAGAGATTTAACATTAATGTTCAAGTTTAACAGTTTAAACACTCTTTTACATTCTTGCCAACAGATGAGAGGGATTGATGCCACTTTTATTTCTGCTGATAAAATAGGACGTTACGGCCACAGCAGAATGTATGGTAAAACAAGATACACTCATTTACAAACCAGACATTGTGTTATTATCGACTGTTAGAGGTACTGGATGGAGGGCTTGTTACCTGTAGACAGAACAGGAGTGCTGCTTGATCTATATATATATACTTTGTATACTTGCTGATGTAGTTTTAGTTTTGAGTGCTCAGCTCTTATATTCTTATAAAAATGAGAAAATTTTAATTTCTGGACATTCTTCTGTAACTGCCACAAAATAGTTTGTTGTATTTTGTTAATTTCTACAGAAGAATATTTATATGATTATTATCTTCAAAGAATAAAAACATCAACTGTTGGGTTTGTGAGGTCGTGTAACTGAAAATTCTGAAAGTTGATGTTAAACGACCCGTTTGTTCTCCTTTATTCCGAATAAGAATCGGTAAGAGAATCGACCAAGAACTGAACCGTTATACGGAATCGAAAATGGAATTCTCATCACTAATTAACAGTGAAACCGACTCATCCCACTTTAAGACTGTAAATGAACAGTATTTGAACTACTAATTCATCTGGTGATTGATTTTGTAAAACAAAGGGATATAGATGCTGCAATGTGTTTATATTTATATTGACGCACATTTCTTTTGGTGTTTTATAAAAACAAACCTGAGACTGAAGGAGCCAGAATGAACTCTGCACCACTAACAGTACAGTACAGTGCAGGTGTACTCCCGTCCTGACGCAGGAGTAATATGCAGCGTTTTTCGATGCACTAACATCTCCTGTCTGTCCAGATCCCTCGCCACCTCATGCAATCACCTCATTCCTATCACCTGTGCTGCTGTGGACACCTGTGGCTCATCTTCCAATCAGCTCGCACATTATATATCATATTACCGGTATATACTCTACTCTAATAAAATTCCATTTTATTTCTATAGTAAATTCGAGCACCCATGTTTCTCATACCGACTTCCTGTTGGATTCCTTCTCTTGCCTGCCGCTTGTCTTCTTGCATCCAACATTTAAAAAGTGGAATCAGAGAAGAATTGAACCAATGAAAAAGGAAAGTGTTCCTTCCTTCTAAATTCTACCACCAGTTTTACCCTCAAAAACATGACGTTGAGACTAAAACCAAGAAAGGTAATGTGACACATGTAAAATTAGACCATATGATAAAGGGTAGTGCAGAGAGCAGTTGAAACAGACACAGACAGAATAATTACGGGGGGGTGGAATTGAAATATGATAGAGAATGGGAACCTGTGTACCAGGCTTTCCTTCAGCTCCCTCTGGTCCAGGTGGCCCCGGCAAACCCTGTGAGGGGATCGACCAGAAACAGCTGTTCAAACTGTTCATCTGACAGGTGTGGTCTGACATCAATTCAACAAAATCTAAACGACTGCTTTCATGCCTTTTCATAGTGACAGCTGATTAAAGAGGACAGCTGTAGTTTAATGTGGCTGCTAACACCGTTTAATATAGAGTTTTACCGGCCTTAAGATCTTCCGACTGCCAAATAAATTAGTTTAATGATGATAAAACGATGAAAATGAGATCTGATATTAGAAGTATAAATGCCCTCCTATATTCAGTCTTAGGGCCTCGTATACCAATATTCATGTAATAAGATTTAGCAAAGCCAGAAACAACTGAAGCGTGGAAACATTTCAAATGGGCTTAAAGTTTACCAGCGGGCCCTGGGGGCCAGCGTGGCCCCTCTGTCCAATCCGGCCCTGGGAACAAAACCACACAGGTCTTAGCTGTGCATAAATACATAACATAAGCAGAAGCTTTTTTTCACATCGCTGTCGTATCATTTCCATGATTACCTTGTTCCCTCTGGGTCCTGGTTTGCCATTTCGTCCAACCGGTCCCCTGCCCCCCTAGAAGACGGTTGATATATTAATGACTGGCTGAAAGTCAAGATTTACAAACACAGCACTCCCTCCGCTTGTCACGGTTTTACCTTGTATATTCTCATGATCTTTGTTCTTAACGTGGGCAGAAATGGTATGTGGAAGTATCAAGTTACATATTTCAACATTTCTACTTTCACAAAAATAATGATGATGATGATGATGCAGATTGTTTTCTTGTCATAGAGCCAGAAAGCACTCTTTTATTTTCTACTTGACATCATCATTAAAGTCACCACTGCAAATCAACAAATGTTCCCTCTGCAGGTGGTGCCTTTGCAGACAGACTCTGCAGCACCGAAGACGATGGTTCAGTTTCCTGAGCATTCAGAACTGAAGAGCCGGTACATTGATATTCATTCATTCATCTTCTTAACAGCTTTGCTCATTGCTGGGTTGCGGGTCGTGCTGTCGAGAGGCAGAAGGAAGCTGGAGAACCCGGTGAGAACCCGCGCAGGTGCGGGGAGAACATACAAACTCCTCACAGAAAGTCGGATTTGAACCTGTGACCTTCTTGTTGTTAGGCAACAGCGCTAACTACTGTGCCACTGTGTTGCCTACGTTAATATTTTAGAGGAAAATATTTGGAATCATTCCTCCAACTATGAACTCAGACTTATTTATGATTTGTCTGAATCATTTTGTTCTACAACAATCGATTATAGAAATTGGAGCACGAGTTCTGCTGTGATGAATATTCTAATTAAAACTTGAACGTCACACAGAGACGCAATCACTTTGACTTACACTTTGCTAACGCTACAAAGTACACTCCATTCCCGTGGAGTGCAGAGGCAGTTAGGCGTGTATAAAACATAGGAAGTTATTTGATACTTCTTAGGGTTCAGAAGCACAAATCATCACTGACCTTTAACCCTCGGCTGCCCTGTTGACCCTGAGGACCAGTTTCACCGAGCGTGCCCTGAATATAAATAAAAAGTAAGTCAAGCTCATCTTTTTTTTGGTTGCACCAAGTACTATCGTTCACCTCAACAAAAAGAAAACAAGTTGCATGCAGACTGCCTCACTTATTTCTGCCGTAAATCAATAAAACACCAACACAACTGCTAGCAAACACACGCTGCGTCATCAGGAGCGTTATGCGTTTGTGTTGCCGCTCATTCATGACCTGAGATGCAGCAGGTCTGGTCTGAAAGCATCAAGTGTTCAGTGCTGCGAACAGAATCAGTAGCGCACCGAAACCAAACAAACAGAGTTAAGGGTACCTCTGTTCCTGTGGGCCCCGGCTGGCCCTTGAAGCCTAGGAAACCTTGGAAGCCGCTGGGGCCCCTCTCTCCCTGAGGACCCCTAATACCTGCTGCTCCATGAGCACCCTGAGAAAACATGAAGAAAAACTATTTTAGCAATGTGGTATGGCAGAGAGGATTTTCTGAAAGCTTTACTTCAGGATAAATTGTAAGTGAAGTCTTTTAGTTTTGAGTATTATAATTACTACTTGCTGCCAGTCAAACACTGCAGTCGTCAGACTCAAAAGAATGCCTGTCAAGAAAACACTGGAAGACCACATTATCTCCAAGCACCCCTCACAGGACTGGATTTATTTGTAAGAGAAAATCCTTTTTTAAAAAAAAACAAGGACTAAAGTGGTCCAATCCTGTCACACGAGTCACTGACAGCAAATCCGGATTAAAAACAACAACCAACGAGGAAAGAAAATGACAAATAGCAAATGACTCCTTTTTCTTGGTCAATAGTCCACTCATTATGCCATTATTTAATTATGACTGTTTGTCTGATCCTGTATTTGTCCCCTGGAAGGGTCATCTCAGCTGCTGCAGACTCTGCTATCATTTAGTCAGACTGATTAGTGAATTGATTCGTGTATTTATGTTTATCACAAACAATGTAATAATACTGCTTTCACTCTGACTTGGCCAAAAAGTGATTTCTAAGTTTCATATATTCGACCAGAGATCAACTTGAGTGTGATTATCAGGTGTAATGGTTAAATATCCTGCATCCACTTAGTCTAGAATCTCTACACAGCTGGGAGTTATATAATCAACATATGAACCCAAATATTTAATTCAGCTAATTCTAATATTTAATTATCTAAAAAATAAATCTAAAATAATATTCCTCCATTATAACATCTTGTTCCTCTTGACTAAAGATCATCGTGTTTCTGTCATCGTAGAGTTAAATAAAGCACCAAACAGCCCTTTGAATGTAAAAAGTCAAAGCCCAAAGAAGACAGCCTGAGATAACAAGGGTGTGTGTGTGTGTGAGTGATATTTATACTGTACATCAGTCTTTGACTATCTTTATAAGGAAGTCTAACATTCTTCTTTCCGTGTTATTAAACAGGCTCCTACTTTATCGCCTTCAGGTCCCGGATCACCCTTGTCACCATCTGGTCCTACGTCACCCTGTAAAGAGGCGAATGCCCAACAAGATGTGAGACCAATCATATTTCTCCATAAACATGTAATATTGTTACATGCAGTACATAATAGGTATATACCGATACGCCGGAGAAACCCAGAGGACCCCGTTCCCCTTGTGCTCCCTAGAAACAATCCCAAAAAAAGGGTAATGATGATTAAATACTACAGCACAGTAAGCATATTTAAAAGGCAATTATTCAAAGAAGACAAAGTTATCACAGCTTATTTACGATTAATTTAAAGATAAATCAAAGATTAAATGGTGATTTAAAAAAAAAGCTTGAATAAAGAAAAACTCTGTGGAATGAACACTCGCTCCAATATCTCTCAGCATCACGTCATGAGCCAGAGAGACTCTACAACCAGGAGATGGCGCTGTGAGACAGACAAACAGTACTTGCAGAGCTCAATGAGTAAATAGAACAGCGTATCCAAGTACCAACACTGTAGATAGTTGCCCACAGCAGCATTACACGCGTCTGTTCATATGCATATGTTTGACTGCAATGCAATGACGCAAGCACCTGGAGAATGTAAGTGCAACTCACCATGGGCCCCTCAGGGCCAGAATCTCCCCGGGAACCCATGGTCCCCACAGGCCCCTGATATGAAAAGAACAACAGAGGGGTAAGCAATGGCAACACAACGTGTCCTCTGTCCTTCATGGTCAAACAGACACCTTCTCAACTCCTCACATTATCTGTGTGAACAGAAATAAAGCGTGTTTCTTGAGGCTGAAACACACTGATAGCTCTAACCAGCACCTTAAGTAATTTATTCATGACATAACAATGGAGAACATCCACTAAAAAAAGTCAACCTGTCGAATTGTTATTTTATTTTTGAATGGGAGATTTCATAATTTTTTTGTGTGAAAATATTTGGAGCAGGTTTTGATTTTCAGGATTTTTCATTAAACTCCATGCGCTTAAAGTGCATCCAGACAAACTCACGGGATCTCCTTTAGGTCCAGGAGCGCCGATCAGTCCCGGGAGACCCTGTCACAAAGCACATACAGTATCAGCGTAATACTTCAATGGCTGCAAAGTCAATGAAGTATTACGCAACACCTCAACAACCACAGTCTTCAAGGTCTTGACCTTGTCAGGCGTAACCCTAACCCTGTACTCACTTGGGTTCCTCTGAGTCCGGGGGGTCCTCTCTGTCCCTCCAAACCTGGAGGCCCCTAGTAACACATTTTAAATCAAACAGTGTCTAAACATTTCCTGCAAGTCAAATAGCTGTAGCAAATATAACTTCACAAGAAGTATACCTGCGGGCCTTTGGGGCCGACGCTGCCAGCGGGGCCCAGGTCTCCCTGAAAGGAACAATAAACTACTGATCTATGAAAGCACTTAGAGGCGCAGCTTCAGACCAGAACTTTCTAGGCATAAACTACAACACTAATGCTTACATTCACTCCATTTATTATTGACACATTTTTTTTAATCTTAAATGCAATTTGTTTTCAAAAAATTGCCTAAAAAGACAACTTGAGTTTTGTCACGACTTTTTACCTCAATTTTCTGACAAGTTCATGCTGAACTCGGGAACACATCATGGTACTCATGGCTAAATTACTACAACAACATCCCCAAACATTCTACCTCAATGCCACGTGTGAGATTTCTCAATGAGGAAAGATTCATTTAGATTTTTTATTTTAATTTGTAATCTTACCCTTGAGCCATTAAAGCCTTGAGCACCAACTTCTCCTGCAAAACCTGGTGCACCCTGCCATGAAAACAATCAAATCTAAATATTTGCATTCATTTGTTGACAGTAACGCGTACTAATCTGGACGTCTGCTTACCGGTGGCCCTGGCAGACCTGGGGGGGCATCCAGTCCACTCTCCCCCTTATAAAAACACGTTTATAAAACCATCAATAATGCATTCAATTTTTAGTTATTATAGAATATAAACAGACATTCAAATCCAATATTAAATACCTCAGATAAACCAAACCCTCAGCCAGCAACCTTTTAAGGGAGTACCTAAAATATTGGGTTTTTATTTGGTGTGGTAATAAATTCCATAAGCCAGCGTAAGACAAATCAAATGTGCCCAATGATGTGTTGACGCTCAGGATTTAAAGATTTCCTTTGAGAAGGTAATTGGCAATAGTTTGTTAGACATTGTATTAAATTGCTGTTTCGTAAATCGTACATGAAAGAGCATACCTGAAGCTTGTGTCATTTATAAATGCACTAAATGTGCTCTTAAGGACATTTTTAAGAATAATAGTATTATTTTAAGATGTTGTGTTGTCTAACCCTAACCCTAACCCTTAATATACAAGGAATGATAGGAAACAGGGAAGAAGAGAAAATTGTATTGCGAAAATTGTACTGTTAAATGTCGATGATTTATGTACTAAGGACTTTCAACGGAAACAAGACCGCAAGGGCTTTTTAGAAATGCTCCTCTTAGACAGGATGTTTGACTGTACTTGTACTGTAATACATACTACTGTGTGACTGTATTTGTACGCTAACATTCTATCTAATAAATATATTCATCATCATCATCAAAGTGATAAGAAATGCACTAAATTAACATTTAGTGGAATCGACTGGCATGACCGCAGCGCTTCTGAAGAATGACCTTTTACTTTTTTATTGTGAATGTAAGGATTAACACATGGTTAACGCAATAAAGGAACAACAAAGAAAATAAAGACAGAACAAGTGCCTTAAGATTAAGGACAATTTATTACAGACATCACTCACGTCTGGTCCAATGGGACCTTCTGGTCCACATCTGCCTTGGACCCCCTGAGGCCCCTGTGGACAAGATTCATGTATTCAATGACAAAGAAATAACAACACATCATTAAAACACACAGAAGGCACAACATTATCTGGGATGATTAGCCAATCAGACGACTTCCAAAAGGTCAGCGTGCACGTGCTAATAATATGAGGGCTGAGATTCTGGCTTCATGCCAAGAAGAATCAAAGATCAAAAAGAGACTGGATTACAGATTTAAAAGGCTACAGGATTGAGTGTTGTCTCACAAACTCCTCCAGCTGGATGGGTAAGACATGTTACACCAGGACGGCCCTTAATGTTAAATTTAAACTCTCATCCAGTAGTGCATGAAGATGAACATACATAAGCAGCTCAGTGTCATGGATAAAGCAGATGGGGGGGGGGTGTATTAACATCCTACTTTCCTTTGATAATGAAAATAATGTCAAACACACAAACACAAAGGAGAGTACAGGACACTCACTCGTGGTCCGACAGAACCAGGCGGGCCTGGCTCACCAGTTGAGCCCTCAAACACAAAAAGCAGATTATTACACAATCCCACCCTGTCCTAGAAGCTACAGGCAGTACAACGGAACCATTGATGGATTCTGGCTGTTTGATTAATGCTGGCCAACATGAGTCGTTCAGGTAAGAAAAACGTTTTAAAATACTTGAAAAATGTAAATTGAATATTCAGTACCTTCACACCAGGTTCACCAACTTCTCCAGTTGGACCGTTGGGACCAATGAAACCCTGCAGCCGTAGGGAAGAACAACATTAAGAACAACGTTAAGATAATGCCAGTCTCATTATATTCGGCTTACAAGAGTTTAAATATTATTTAAAGCAGATCATGAACTACATAACTCATAAAAATGCCAGCTTTTTCTCTTCAGCAGAAAATAGTTGAGCATAATTGCGATTGCATTTGGGAGGTGATCACGACTTCATTAACGGACCCATATACAGTTTTTCTTGCTGAAGAGCTGAAAGGTAAGTTTATACACGTTTAACCTTACCTTTTATGGCTCCAATTTCACAATTGGTAAATCTAAAACTTAAATGAGATTAAATAAACAGCAGTGGTGCCATTCCCTTCCTCACCTCATCACCTCGTTCCCCTGTGGCCCCTCGCGTTCCCCTGTAACCCCAGGGACCCTGAAATAAATAGAATAATACAATAATTGCAATAACAATAACTTCCAAGCTGAAACACAGGATGCAGTTTGTGTAATATTTGCAGTATATTTTAAAGATAGACGTGCCCACCTGCGAACCAGGAGCACCAGGCGGCCCTGGCAGGCCATCTTTACCATCCTCGCCATCTCTCCCTGGTGGCCCTGCCTTTCCCGGACGGCCCCTGTGACCCCACTCTCCCTATTGACAACAGAAAGTGTTTAAAGAACTGTTACACTTTTTAAAATCAGCCTATCTGGCAATTTAATTAGGAAACCCCGTGAATTCAAAACTGACAAAGTAAAAGTCAAAGAAGTGCAAGAAGAACCCTAATGAGCTTCTCACTGGGAAAGTGACATTATAAATTACACATTTGTATAATGAGGACCCCCCCCAACAGAGCTTTTCATCAGGTTGATGAGGCGCTACTTGAACAAAAATTGTTGCATACAATAGCTGGCTGAAGAAGGTGGAAAGCATTCATGCATTCACAGTTGATGACGGAAGAGCCTGTGGTGGGAGCTCAGGGAGTCACCAAAATATCCTGCTCTCATTGTCATTGGTCTATCATAAAAGGGAGGCTGAAGACATCATCCAGTTGTGATGATTTGAAAAGCTGGTTTGGTGTTTCTGCTTGATTTTCAAAATGACAACTGATTAACAATTTCATCATCTGTAAACTGCCCGTATAAAATTGAATTTTGATCACTGTTGAGTTGGTGATTCAGGGTTTCTTGGTGGTGGGAATAAATGGTGGTGGGGGGGGGGGTATTTTTCTTTCACTTTCTTTCTGTCACTCTTCTCACCCATATCTCCCTGATGAGGCTCAATTGATGAATTTGAAATTCAGCGGGGCATTGTCTGTCATTGTGCAGCCATTCATTATTTGTGAATGTCATTTTCTTCCCCCGAGATTGATTTATTCCCATTTTTTTAGAGCACGTAAAGGAAAAGGATTAGATTGCAAAAATAATGCTATTTATTCTGTGACCTATTTTGGGTGAGTACAGAGCCCTCGGTTTACAAAACTACAAATTAAAACTACAAACTACAAATTAAAATCTTACATCTGGAAATATGAGATTAATTACGTTGTTTTAACAGCCGTGTACTAGTTTCATATTTTAACCTTGGTGTTTTAATGCAGGCTACATACATATATCTATATTCTGTGCTGTACAAAAACTAGTTGATAGTTGAACAAGGGAGTCCAACTATCCGACACCACACCATTAACAACTCTATTCCTCTGACGACACTTCACACAATAAGTGCCGACAGCCTCAACGTTTCCACAGCATCAAACTGAACTTCAAGGACTCATGTTTCCATGTCTCCAAATGGCTTTTAAATTCAGCTAAATGTACCATGACGAGCTTTTCAGCCAAAACAAATTGCATCCAAGGTTTTCAAATACGATGTGAAGTTGCACAATATGGCAAGACGTGAGAGAATGAGAAACCTATGACATAACGCGAGACAAATTAAGACAACTGTGCAATCGAATTTAGACTCCAATATTGAAGTAATCCTTTCATCGCTCATTCCCTCAATATGAGAATGATTACCTCACAGGGAGTTTCCCCACTCCCTTTAACCACACCAGATTGGCTCCAACATCTATGTTACGCTTCATTTAACTTGACAGTCAATCGCTGGATCCAAGGGCGGGTTTATTTTTACAAAATCATCATGTATGGGCAGTCGTTAAATTAAATACCTCAGAAATTAATTTTCAATTTTGAGCAACATCAAAAATTTCCAGTGAGACCGAATTTGTCATACTCTATTTATGGGAAAATAAACATAAAATGTCCATATATCTTTACTGATCCATTCAAAGTGACTTTTTTATTGCAACTACGAGCCTCATTTAACATCAGGGTCAGAAGTGACTGCGGTTGGAACTCCGTATGAAATCCTTTTACAATAATTGTCGATCATTAAATAGACAAACTCCGTGCAGGGAGACGCAGACGTAGTCGAGAATCTAATGAGGATTTCTATTTCAAACTGGCTGGCCATGTGATATCATTTCAGATTGAATATAATTATAATTTCAAATTAGGTGATTAGAAATTATTATTTATTTCAATAACTGATGTTTAAACTTCATGGTAGATTTTAGATTTGAATTGTACCATGAAGGACAGAAAATATTAAAAGTTTGTTTCAAAACAAATTTAAATTCAGATACAAGAGAAGAGGGTGATGCGTAAACGAGGGAAGCACTTCAAACCGCTTCTGTTTCCTGTGCACAGGAGAAACATAGATCTGGTGGAGCAGTGCGGCATCAGCCCAATGTTTGGTCCTCAGAGCTGCTAGTTCATGGAACATAGCCCGGCTTGACTTGCGTCACACTGAGGCCGATGATGGAACTGCACGTATGCCTGGCTCAGTGTTTGCTTCGTGTGCCATCCATGCCACTTTGCATGCACCTTGGTGTTCAGCGGACACAAACTAAGGTTAAATGGACAGGGTGGAGGCTTGTGACCTCACACGATGAAGACAGCGCTTTGGGCGTTTCTCATTTTAATCAAATGAACTGGCATGAGCTGAGAAGAGCATGCGGTGGACTCAGTTATTTTCAACAATTTTACCTACCACATCGAAACTTTTTTTGGAATTCAAATTGTAATAAATCCAGTGATTCTACAACGATAAAGACATATAAAAGGAATTCAAAGGAATAAGAGGAACACATTTTGTCTCATCTAGCTTGACAGGCCGCTCGGGCTACCGTATCTGGCTGTTGGCCACTGTTTTCACCCTTTATCAAATCCTTTGATGACAACCCATTACCCTGAAAATGCATTTTCTGAATATCAAAATCCTAACTTGAGAGTTGAGTTTTAAAATAAATAAATAAATAAAATATATTTTGAAAGTCAGACTTGAATCAGGAGGGGCTGGTTTAGTTGCTCACCATCTCTCCTGGGATCCCAGGTTGTCCTCGGTCCCCATGTTCACCAGGTGGCCCCTAAGAAGGAAAGGAAAAATGTTATGATTCTATCATTTAGAATAAATGGACAGTGAGAAAATGATTCAAAAGTGTACAGTGTCCAGATTTTTTAATTCTATTTATAATTGTGTGTGTCCTCCTCTAACCGGTATTCCGGGTCTGCCCATCTCTCCCGGTGGCCCAGCAGGGCCCTCCTCATTCTGCAAGCTCACAAAGAGGACCCCAGCTTCAGGTCAGCAGGAACTGACAAAACAACTAAATCCCCAACAACAAAGTGAATCACGTGTCACATCATACTTACAGGCCAACCACTGCGAAGCAACTGGTAGAATCTGGTTTTCTACAAGGGAAATAGAAATGCTCTGGTTATTTTACACAATGAAAGCAAATGAGAACAGAAGATCTATCATTGTCTAATCACTGATCCCCATTCAGCATGACTGGAGGTATGTGATTGACCTCTGCGAGTTGGTCACATTATCTAGCACAGTCATTCCCTTCACAGAAGACAAATGGACTTATGCCATATAATACCAGACTTGCAGCTGTCCATCACATTGACTTACTGATGGATCGGTTCTACAGCATCAAGCTGCGGCAGAGAGATGAAACAGATTAGGTCTTCCACAGATCACCACTGCAGGATCAAAGGTTTAACAGATAGTCGTGGGGATCTTATGGAACTTCTGGGACTACAAGAAACATTTAACGTCCAGTGTCTCTTTGAGGTAACTGACAATGAAATGTTAAAGACCTTACGGACAGAAAAGCGACAGAAAGTCGCCTTATCAAAGGAATTCGACTAGAGACACAGTTTGTTTAAAGGAACACGAGGGACCGGGCGAGGTTACCAATATTTGCATGAAGAAATGCATGGCAGAGTTCTGCACACAATGTGCAGACAAGGGGAAAGTCCCTCCGATTGAAAGAAAATGTCTTTGCAAACTCTAAAATCAGAGCGTTAGATAATATATATTTAGACATTCTAGTACCCAATGCATTCCAAACACTACTTATTGTTGGCCAGAATTCCAAATCAATCATAATATCCCCATTTTTGTTTCAAATACAAAAGATAATACAATCATTTTAATTCACACTACCTACTTTATATATATATATATATATATATATATAAATTCTATACAAAGATGTATGACAAAAATTAGAAGATATTTATGCTATTATTTCATTAAATATTTTCTTTAAAAAATAAAGCTTAAATCACATTGTGCTTACCTGAAAAGCAGTCCATTCCTCGACTGTGTTCTTCCACAGATAGAAGCTTGGTAAACCTGCTGGTCCTGGAGGTCCGTGCTCCCCCTTCCTTCCTGGATTCCCAACAGGGCCCCTCTTGCCCTGTGAAAGATTGAAACAAAGTGCTACTGGCCAGCCATGGTGATTAAAAATATGCTTTAATTTAGGCAATGCATGGAATCATTAGCACTGCCTTGGCTAACATATCAAGAAGACTTGAAGGAACATTTGAGCTCTGGTGTAAATTAAAACAAGACACAACCTCAGACACCCTTTCAGAGGTGCAGGTAACCGAGACCATTATGCTGTAAACAAAGTTCTCTTACCTGATTGCCTTTAAACCCAGGCAGGCCACGCTCACCGCAAAGTCCCTTTGAAAACAGTAACAGTAACGTGTATAAACACATTCAAAAGACAATAACACACAAAGGATACACAAAAGATTTCATCACCCATCAAACAAACAGCTGTACGGTTGGAAATCTATGGAGTTTGGGTATCTTTCACAATTCATCACCATCCATTCTCCATCCTCTTTCAGATGAGACAATCAACAGGATGACTTCCTTCAGGTTCTCTACAGGGTTCTTCAATCGTATTTGAGTGATTCTGTGGATTATATGGCAGAATGCCTCTAGAGACTGACCCAGATGTGACCAGATGTGCAGTTTGTTTCCATTTCTGTCAGTCCCGTATGTTACGGACTGGTGCGAGAGGACCCCAAGAAACAGAGGACGGAGACAGTACAAACGTGACTATAAGCTTTACTGTAATGTTCATCAGCCGAGTCACTATCCCGGAGCTGCGCACGGGTTACGGGGTGGCTGGAGCCCAACGAAAATATCTTGTTAAACAAAAAGGCACAGCCAAAAGAACAAACCAAATAAGCAAGCTCAAAATACAAAACTCTAACAAAGGCAGATCCTCGGGATGAGGAGCGGCAGAAAGACGTTCTGTACGCCGACTGGGAACAGCGGGCGGAGCAGGGCTTATGAAGGCCGGTCGTAATCAGCCTCAGGTGTGTCTGGGATGAGAGGCTGAGAACAGGTGTGAGTCGTAGGCCAATCAGCCAGTGCAGCCACATGACCCTCACACCGTAGGCTTTGATGACCTACGTCTAACAGCAGCCACCTTCTCACTGGATAGTGTGAAGTGACTTTACAGATCGTTTACTTTAGCGGCTATAGGTCCTGATTGTCCCATTTCATAACGCTTTGACGAACCGCTGAGACTTCCTGACCGAGCATTTCCCATAGTGCTCGGCTCGCATTATCAATTTACCTGAGCGGTGCCAATATCCCTGATCAGATTCAGACGGTAGCGGTTTCAGAACAGCTCATTTGCTGGAGTGTATTTTTTTTAGCAAAACGCTTCTTCTTTTTGTTTTGTTTTTACATCTCATCTAACAACAGATAACTCAGATATTATCATGCAAAGGTAGTGTTCTTCCACGAGGAAACGAGCATTAGCCTTAATCATTAATGTCGAATTTCTCTTTTTACATTTTATCTCATTTATTTTCATGTTCATATTTTATTGTCTGTATTGCTTTGTTGTTTCTCACTTATGTACTTTCTGCAAAGCGACGTTGACTGTCTAGAAAAGCGCTAAATAAAATGCATTATTAATACAATAAAGGCAAAAAAATGTAGATCTCACGGCACAATTTAGACATCACGAGCCAAAGACAAAGTCTTGCTGTCTTTCAGTTGTTTGGAAAAATAGTATTGAATACAGTGATATATGTTACATTAAAGCAAGGACAATCAGCCATACAGACACTCACTTCTTCCCCTGGAGGACCCATTGGGCCTGGCGGGCCTCTCTGGAGGCGGTACGTTTTACCATCTGAGCCCAGCACCAGGTCTCTGTCTCGGTGTGTAACAGTCACAATGCCAGGTTGCTCCTTTCTGCGCAGCCTACCACCGTGATCAGCTCTAGACTCAGTGGTGAAGGGGCTCCTCTCCCTCGCTGCTGCTGTTGTAGATAGATCAGAGATGGTGACACGAGGGGCAGATGAGACAGGCCGGGACCTTTCGTCTGTCTCCTTGCTCAATTTACTGGAATCTGTCGATGTTCTCGGGTCTGAAGCCATTTCTGGACGTACTGGCGGATCACTGATGCCATTAGATGGTTTTCCAGAGAACAGTGTAGACGTCCTCACGTGGGCGTCTGTCTTTTTGTCTGTCATAATGTTATCCTCCAATAATTTCGGTGACATCTCAGGCTTCCTCTTCTGGGTTTCATTTCTGGACGGCCTCCACTGAGAATGTACTTTTCCACCATTTTGGAAGACCGGGTCTAACAAGTCTGTGTCTTCGTCTACCACAAAGACATCCCCTCGGCCTACCATAACTCTGGACCGATTGACTCCTGAAGGCACTGTCCCATCCCCTCGAGGTCTCCCTTGTCGTGGAAAGACATTCTGTTGAGAAAACAATCACAAGTGGAGGGCATTCAAGAACAGACGGAATTTGTGATTATTTTTTTTGCATGACGTTTTGATGTCTGTGTATAGCTATATTGATCGTAAGTCTCTCCCAAATAATATGCACAAAGTGACAACACAAATTACTCACATAAATGTCAGGTTAATGAAGACCGTCCTTGTACCAAATAAATGGAGTAGTAAGTTCAATGTTCTCAGAAACAAAGTACAATAGTACAACAAATTACTTTTTAAAAAAGGAGTGCCATCTCACACACAAATATAAATGTTAAGCCATGTTTAAAGCCAAAGGGTGAGAAGTCAATATAAAAACATGAACTCGTTTTATTGGTTTATCCTCTGATGCAACGCCTGATTTTTCCTTTAATGATGATTAAATGATTATAACAGACATTTATACACCCAACAGCAAGGTCTCTCATTCCCACAGCAGTTTGGGGCCAGATTTCCTTTCTGCTGGAAATCGGATCAGATGTCTCGTTTGCTCAGGCGTCCGATGAAAGCGTCAAAGTACTCCAGTTCTGCCAACACCATCAACTAGTGACAAATCTGACCTCTTTTACAGGACAGAACAAAAGAGCATAAATTACATGAAAAATAAATACATGTTTATTCCCAAAAAACTGCATGAGAATCGTGGGTAAAAACCTTTAAAGAAATGTGCGATATGTGTGAAACCACACCGGTTACACTAGGTGCGAAGAAAAACTTAATACATGTTTTTTCAGATCAAATTTAATCTGAGATAAATCTAATTTAAAAAATTACAATTATTTGGAAACTAAAATTTATACTTGGAAAAGAATAATTTTCCAGCAAACACACAAGTTTTACACACACACTGCAATAATAAATTAAATATAAATAAAATAAGATAAATAAATAAGAAGACGTTAGTGTGCGACCACAGGATGCTGGATTTAGGTGAAACCCTCCATGCGCAGTGTTCATGAAAGCTCCTTGTCATAATTGTACTACTGCCAATTAACCGTTACCAAATTGCATTACGGCCTTTGAAGAACTGCTTTGTGCCATACATTATGTTGTTCTGTTTATTGTTTCTGCTTTATTCTAGCCCATTTTTATTTTGAGTTGTCTCGTTTTTCTATTGTTTATTAGTTATGAACGCTCATTGTTGCACCAATAGGGTCTGAGAGAAACGGAATGTCAATCCTCTGTCTAGTACATGCTGCAGAAAAAACAATAAAGGAAACGTTGAACTGAGAGCATTCTCAACCAATGTGGGAAAACATTGCTGATTAGATTTACATTATATGTTGGTGGGCCTGCAGGCAATTATTTTATAGAATGAAACTGCTGTGTCGTCAACTCCTCAGGAGTCAGTCTGCTCGAGTAATGTTATGAGTAATGAGACGCCTATGATTTCTCAATGCCCGACACAAGCGCTGCAGGCTGTGCCACCATCAGTTCGTACAGACAATAAACACTCTGCCCTACAATCAAATGGAAAGGTCGGTAAATCTACCTACGACTCAGGTATGTGCAGGTTCCCAGACTGGCTTGGTCTTGCAAGCAGCAGTAAGGAATCTAGCCTGGAAAATTACACAATAGCATACAAGCTATGTGTCCAGAATAATATAAATAAATAAAAACTATTAAGAAAAGCAAATCTTTATTTGTGATTATTAACATGAATAAGCCCCAAAACACAAAATGAACTTCTTTTTGTGTGCTTGTCATCTGGGCTGCCATGTGCAGCAGACAAATGAGCATGTGACTCGATTCTGGTTCAGTAGTTCAGCAGGTTGAGCTCAGCATTAACACCATCATTGTCGGGGAGTTTATTGCCAGCAGGACCTCCCATGTGAAACTTTACACTGACCACTATACGGGGTATGAGAACACAAATCAGGACAGTTCTCGTCAGTCTAACCCTGACCTTTAAAAATCAATTTCCCGAGAGATGCAGACACAAACGTTAAAGCAATAGCCATTCTGAGAGGATAAGCATTTCATTGTTGTAAAATCTGCCAAAGCATTGCCAGGTGCAGAAGAAGGCATTAGAACAATCTGCACTTCATTTTTCATCCTGATTTTTGTCAAAGGAACAAAAGAAAATGAGAATGCGCGAGGAGGTACCTGGCTTCCCTTCTGTTTCCCTTTTCCTTGCACATGCAATCCACCTAAATCCAGGAGCAAGAATCCCATCAGTGCGTACAATCCAACATGGTAAAACATGGCTGCAGGAGACTGCAGGTCTGTCAGCATAACTCCATTTACATTGTACTCACAGGCAGGACTCTGTGCAGGAGGCCGATCCAGCATCCGACTGACACGCTCAGACACCTACCAGGTACACGCCCTTCAGCTAGTGTCGACCATGGGATACACTGAATACACTGCATCTGGCATGACAGCAGCTCAGCCCACTAAGCCTTAGGGTGGGCTCTGTGAAAGCTGAAAACTACAACCTCGCTAAATCCAGCGTATGCATTTATTCTTTACTAAGGGAAATCATCATAGTTGGAAAAACTATTTGAGGGGAGGGTTTCAATAACAATTCTCTGAGGCTGACCGGATTATATTCAGATAGCAGACCTCCCTGGGAGGAACGATCACATTTGGGCTGCTCTCTGTCACTGGAGCTACTCTATCAATTTGGAACAAATGTAGCGGTGTCCTCGTCCACATGCTAATACATAAACACAACTAGTCAAGTTAAAGGATGCATGGGATACTGGTATTAAGGATTTTGAGGAGATTAGGGAAGACATCCTGGCAGGGGCATAACAGCAAGAGGATGATTTGGGGTAACACAGATGCAGGGGAAATCAAGAATTCTAAACAACACCCAGAGTCCAGACATATCTTTGTCCTCCCCCAGTAGCTTCCAGAGATCACTGCCGTCTGTGCTAAAAACATAACTGTCTCATCTTCAGTGTGTGACCTGGACTGTAGGGGTCTAAGTGCTCATGAAAAGAAACAGGAACAAGCAGCTGCTGAAGAAGCACTCCTGTAAAGAACATAACATCAAATATATCCCATACCCAATTAAACTTTTGGACAGGACAATTATTAGCTTGGGCATGTTGAGGCATTGAGAAAACAACCGTGGCTGGAACTCCATCTTGGGTGATGAAACCACCCCCAACTTTACCTGCCATCCTGATTCCCCCTTGCCAAAGTACTAAAATGCTCTAATTTTGTCATCACAGTCACCCGAGTTGAATTACAGAGAATATATGTGGTGGGATTTGATAAAAATAAAAGGTTGTTGGACAACATATTGCAGTAGTGGAGGCGAGGACTACCCCTCAGAAACACCACCAAAAGATGGTGTCGGCCCATCCATCACATTTACAACAGCATAACATAATTTCACTCCATGTGTAGCTCACAGGAAAACCCATCAATTGTTGATTTGTATGCACAGTCAGGGGGCACAGAGGAGGATGCTATAGAGGGAGGCCATCAGATGGACAAGATGCAAACAGTCAGACATAGTGTACAATTAGAGTCACATTCAGGCAACAAAAAGAAATGCATAGATAAGATAGATAGTATCCAAGGACTCAGGTGGTGTTGATCAGTCCTAACCCCCTAATAGTGAATATGAGCAAACTAATTTGAAGATCTTCAAAGTTCAAAGACACCTAAAAATGTAGAACAAAATGCAACCTGAACAAATCACATATGAGATTAATACATTTATGGCCCCAACAAAAGCATCTGTGGGATTTCACTGAATTCTGTTTTGTTTCCCAAGGGGATGTGATTAGACCCTCTCTGGTTACATACATTCGAGCATACGGACCAGGGTAACCCTTTGTGGCCCCATTGGCTAGGACTTCCAGAATGGAAAAGCAGAAACAGATGAAAGAGGAGACAGATAATGAAAACGAGATGCAGCCTGCCGACAGAATTTTGTTGAAGCTTGTTCCTGCAAACATTCTCTGCAACACGAAACAGCAGGTCTTTGTCCTCCTCTGCATCATGACAAAGGCATCCAGGTGCTTTCAGGAAGGACCGTGCCAGCACTGCATGGCATGTTCTAATGTGATTTATTCCTTCTTCCTTCTGGATCTAGTCTGCGCCACTGTATTTTGCCAGATCACTGCTAATTTCTGAGCCACTTTGTATGAAATTAAACTGATAATTCAAACCATTTGAATGGCAATAAATTGCCAAGCAGAAGGACTTCATTATAGCCACATTTTAAAAGTACAGATTCCAGACGAGCGCTTCATTCTGTGTGTGCCACTATGAATACGTTTTCGTTTGGTAACAGTTTGTTGCAATCATAAAATAGATTTTGAAATGTAAGCCAGATCAAGCGTACCAACCACTTTCAATATTTACCGTCAATATTCCAGACTAAATTGTTTCAGACAACAAAGACTAACTAGGAGAGGCAAACTGATAAGCCATTACACAGACAGGTCAGGCACACACTAACGCACTAGCAAAGAGGACCTGTCAGCTAAGGCTGAGCGCTGGGATGGATGGCTGGAGTCTGACCCCTCAGGCCCTGCACCACAGAGCTAATTAACAACAGACCTCCAGGGCGGTGTTGTTGCGTTTTACAGACAGAGACTAAAAAAAGATTGAAACCAGAACAGCGGTGGGGATATACAACTGCAGCTGCCTGTCTACGGCTCGACCTCCAGGATGCAGCTGCGTAATCAGCCAACTACAGTATGTATGAATGTTTGGGTGGAGGTGATGTGGCTGTTCTTAAAATGAAAGGGAACAACCATTTGCAATGATTCTCAGTAGCTTATTCCACTTACAGCTCTGCCAAAGCTAAAAAACAACTTGTCCTCTGGCTCCCCCAGCAGGCCCTTCAGGTCATTTAAGGACAGCAGCTTGTTCTGCGTGGAAACAGAAGGGATCAGTTCTACATTAAACAAATTATCAATTTCACCCGATGGGAATACACCAAATGATTAAGTGGAGTTTTGTTTTAAATCACAATAAAACCTTTCGTAATGCTCCAGAATACAGCTTTTTTTCTTTAGAATTATTAACAGTAAGAGTCTGCGACCCTGGGCTCCAAAACATGCACGGCTTGAACTAAAGCACATCATTAACAGTCTGATAAATCAGAGAAACACAGTTTACAACAACATGAATTTCCCTGATTACATATCTGTTATAACAGATTATAAGACTGGGATTCTATTTTTGTGTGTGACACAGTTATTGGGATTGCACACAACAGCGTATTACTATTTTCGGTGCCCATCCCAAGCCTGGATAATTGAGAAGATTTTTTTTCCATATTCCCTCACCTCCAGGGCGGTGTTGTTGTGTGGGGAGCGAGGAGGCTTGGTGGCAACTTTGCCACAGTGGGGTGGGCGGTGGCTGCAGTGCTGTTTAGCAGCATCTGGGTCGCCCATCAGTAAGGCCAGCTGTCGGAGATCACCCTGTACAGATGGAAATAAATAAAATACAACAGGAGTCGCCATACTGTGGACACACACACATATATGCAAACAGACTGCAGAATAAAATAACAAGACACGTCACATCTGAAGAACAAGGCATCTTATATCTGAGGCTAAGAACAGACCCAGAGCTTGGGCACTTGCTCTTTAGGAAAACATATTCTGCTGAAAGGTAGCCAGGAGGGGCTGGATGATCTTTATGCATTTAAAAAAACGATGCAACACTTGTTAGTTGAACCAACTACAGGACAGACTGTGGAGGAAACTGTCAGGTCCAATTACCTTTAATTTAAGAAGGTAATCGTTTGTTTGACTGCTGCTTTGGTTGTCCCCCATGTTTGCCAGGTTGCTATGCTGCTGGATTTGGTGACATAAGGGCATAACTTTTAGCAGATACCCTACTGTGGAAAGAATGTATGCACAATGAAACAGGCCTCTACTGCTCCCTCAGCTTATGTTCTGTGTGTATTATTGATATGTTGCACAGATACAGTCCAATTAATCAAGGTGATCGAGGTAATTTGTGGCTTCATGGAAAGCTGTCATCCCATTAAATGAATCTGCTCTTAAACTGTGGTACCAGGCACAGATAATGTAAGACCCACAAAAGTTCAGACATTAGCATTTTCTCTCTGCAACAAACAAAAGTCTAGCTGGAGATTTATATGTTTTACATAAATGACTACTAAATTTTTGAAAACTAAATACATTTGGAAAGTTGTGAACAGAAACATAAAATTCATATTATTTGTACCCAGGAATTTATTTCACCTTTAAGGTTTAGTCAACTGAGAAAGTAAAGGTAGTTCAGCTGTCTTCATTGAGGAGACACCTTGTTTTGGTATCATTCAGTGTTTCTTTTGTCTAATCCTGTGTAATGCTGGTGCTCTTAAAGTAACCAAGGTTGAGATCACGTTACTCGCATACGTCGTGAAAACAAACATTAGGTTTCTAAGCATTAGAGGATAAATGTATTTGTGTGTGATGAAAAGGGAGTGTGGTGAGATATAGCAAAAGAGTTGGACCATCCTACATACGTGTGTGTTTTTGAGCAGGGGTGAATGTATTTTTGGACTGAAATCAAATAAACTGGAATATACAGCTAGGGCTCACTCACTTCTAACAGTGTTCGAAATAACATCTCACCAGAGGTTTTGCTTTTACATATAAGTTTGTTACAGGTGCTTTCACACTGCCACTGTTTGCTACCCTTTAAATTGACCAGAGTTCCTTTCCTCGGATAATCCACTCCGTTTGGGCTGGTGTGAAAGCGCATCTGAACTCTGGAGAGGATAAAAAAAAAGTCTGCCTGAAAACGTGGGTCTCGGTTCCCTTGCAAGAGAACCCTGCTCCGTTCCGTGAGCAGTGTGAAAGCTCACCGGAGCAAAGGCAGGATCAACTGTACGTAGTGACGCTACGCGGTGCGTCTCCGGTAGAGGAAGTACAGCGACCACTCCAAGCTGCTCAGTTACCAAAAAAACTAAAGTGGTGAAATATGTACCGCTGTGTGTAGATTCAATTGACTAAATATGCATTATAATACTTTAATCTTTTGTTCAGAACCAGCTACTTATCACCGTTAACTGACACGACTTCTCCCCGCAGCTCCATTGCGCTTTAACACAAGCGAGCATGAGCGTAGAGTGGGTTGTTCTACTGCGGGAAGCTGGACGGTCATTGGATAAATGCTGGGCTTTGTCCCGCACACCAGCGTATGTGGGGCATGATGATTGGATAACCTGTCTGAGGCGGAATCCCTCTTTGACAGTGAAATAAGCGAATCAGCGATCTTGAAGAACGGTTTTTCATTCCGTTGTTCTGAAATGAGCCGGAGACTTTACGGATCCTCAGCGACTTTGTCTTTGTTAAAAACGACTATACAAAATGAGCTTCCCTCCTTGAATGAGCAGCAGCCGCCACTGGCGCACTCCAAACCAAACCAAACATTGGAGAGGGAGGGACTGCCCCTTCTATTTTGTCCAATCGACGAGCGCCCTTTTCAGCAATGTGACGCTGCTTCAAAAGCAGACCTTTCAACTAATTATAAATGCAACAATTTGCTCCCAATTGAACCGAGTCCTCTTGGTGCTGTGGAGATTTTAAAAGAGTTCAAACATTCAGAGATCCTGTGGATTATTATCTAAAATAAAGGTTTGACATGAAGAATGTTGAATTAAGCTCAAGGAATTCAGATTTAGCTTAAAGCCATCCATCCATTTTCTGCAAGATGAATGAATGGATTCTTGTGAAAACCTACAAAACAATTTGTAGTTTTTACAGACACTTGGAAATTAAAGTGATATAAAGAAAAGGACCACTCACTTCAAATGGAGTCTCAAAGGCCTCAATGACACCCCCGACAATGAGAAGCCCGTCAGCGCTGATCCCCATCCCATGGTACACCCAGTCCACGCTCTCCCGCAGAGAGCAGTCCACGTACAGAGCAAGCCTCTTGGCAGAGACGCTCACAGCGATATGGTGCCACCTTCCATCAGAAAGACCGCTGACTGGGAACCTGGGATAGTTATCTCATTATTAATTCGATACCAGTTTTATAGAAACACAGCAGATTTCTGCTAAATTCAGTCCGTCCGCAAATAATCTACTTTCTTTGGTTCAGACTGAGGGGCAAATCAATTCACACGAGTTGAGGCTGCTTATGGCTCAAGTTAACTCATCATAATAAAACTCATCATATCCTATCAAGTTTTGTTCACATATGAAGGAGCACTATGGAGATTTAACATTTGACCTCTTGAACCTGAACACACGTTCAAGAGGTTCGAGCTAGCTTCCTAACCCAGCTGGACCTTGCCGATAGAGGTCACCAACATGCTCGACAGACATGCTGCTTTCAAAGAAAGTTGCCGGTGAACTAATAATCCCAACAGTAGTAGAAGATAAGCACACTATTATCTATGTGTGTAACTTTTGGCCCAGTTCTGTCAGCTGTCTTGCGGTGATGAATTGCTTTGTGCCGTTTCAAAAAAGAGGAAAAACTGCCAAGAGAGGCCTAATAAATCATTTCAGGAACGAGACAGCCAAAGACAATTTACAGTCAATAAAACACACACGCACACACACAAGTCTCCCTGGTAGGTTTTTAACTCATTGGCTCCCAGCTTCTGAAGATTTAGAGCATTTTGACTGATCTTGCAAGACCCACAGAATATTGTCTCTAAAAACACTGAAACACAAAAGTACAGTTTCTTCTTTAATCAGGAAAACTTTTTATTCCTACTCTTTTTCTTGTTTTTAGTCGATTACTAAAACCAGCCTACATACCGTAGGCTGGTTTCACCAAAGACTCCAGTTCTTAAAATAGCAGAACAGAAAACGAGCTTTTTGTGACAAGCTGTGCCCAGCAGCAAAAGTGACTTTGACGCTAATCATTTTTGCTTTAGTGGCACCTCAAACATTTCTTCCTTCTATAAAACCACAAAAACAACACTGAGAAAGGGCTTTCAATCATAAAATAAGAATTGATTTACAAAAATGTCGACATTTGATAAATCCTTTCTTTTGCTGTCACAGCTATAGAGAATCTACTAATGAGCTCTGTAGCATCTCTCTGGGGTGCGGGGTTTGCAGTGAAGGGGATGTGATTCCAACTTCCATCCGTTCATCCTCTCCATGATCTCTGTCATCTTTTCTCATGATCACCCCCCCCGAGAAACATAAGTGACGTCTATAGGCGGAGCTATATAGATGTCAATGGCAATTAACGATTGTAATCAAATTGATGTCTATAAGTGTCAAAAGGTGGCCAATGAGTTGCTTCAGGTAATAAATCATAAATTAAAGCTTCTAATATATGTGGAAGAGATTTCATTGTGCTTATTACATTTGTAAAAAGAAAAAAAACTCGGCAAAAACATGAAAGGTGGACTCACTCATAGTGTCTTTGCTTTGTTCCTGTGAAGATTACTGCATTAGCACTGATCCGCAGCTGCATCATAACTTCGCTGTCAGGGCTCAGCATGGTGAAGACACTCTGTTCTTCTCTCTGCCGGCTCAGCAGCTGCACCAACAGACTGAACTCTTCTGCAAACCTAGACACCGCAACACGCAATTTCAATTCATGTTGCAGTCCTTCACATGATTTTATTATGTTCGCATAATGACAAATCAAGTATCTTGAATCTTGAAAGCAGGTACCAATAGATCTTTTCATGTGTATTCATCCATTCATTTGGTTCTAATAGCTCAATGTGTAATTTAAAAATACAGTAATACCTCGACGTACAAGCCTTACGAGACACGAGCCAGCCTGCGAGCAAAAATTGGCTTTGAGATGAGTATAAATTTGACATACGAGCAACTTCCAGATGCCGACGCGAAATGGCCACGAGCTCTAAGTGCGCTTCACTCGTTCAGTGATTTTGGTTGTATTTGTGAATATTCTTTATAATAAGTGATGGTTCAAAGAAAATGAGTGGTGAGGATGGCAGTGAGAAGATGCATGAGGATGATGATGAAGATGAAGCATGAAACGTAACCGTGGTGTCCGTAAGTGATTTGGCAGTACAAGTACAAGTTGAGTACATCAACGATATGTACAATCCTCAAACAGAAGGATGCTTCAAGAACACAAAGCCTTCCAGAGGGAGAACTATTATGTCTAGGTTTATGTACAAGTACGTGTAAAGGTACAATTACAGTATAAAGTATTTACGTACCGTCCAACTCCCCCCGACCCCTGCACTGCTCACCGCCGTTAGTGCTATCGTCTGTCTCAAAGGTAAAACTCCTAATAAAACCACATTTTATTTGTATATTACAGTAACTCTATATCATTTATTATATGATTTTGAGTGTCTATCTAGCAATTAAAGATTTTCCATCGTTATTTGTAATGATTTAAGTATTTTTCAACGGCCGGAACAGATATTTTTTTCAGTTTTTTTTATATGGGAAACATTTATTTGAGTTACGAGCTCAGTCCAGGAACGAATTATACTCGTATGTCAAGGTACACATTTACGCTTTTAAATTACATAAATTGCAACTGTAGGCAAGAAATAAAAATGTAGAAAATGATCAATAACCAATAGTAAGTGAAGCACCTTATTTAAGCATTATTTAACTAGAAAAGCACTGGGAGAGCACAGTCCTCCGCCAAGCAGCTCATTTCAGCAGCAGATTTACACCGTCCACATGGTGATCTGGATCAAAAGGTTCTAAATTGTTCTTGGTATCTTTATACACCAACATGAAAAGTAAAAGTGAATTCAAGCTGGTGTTTTTTTGTTTTTTTCCTGACCTCATTCTGAATCAGATCCAGAAGACATTTTGCATGATAGTTCATATCAGACCCCTTTATGACTGAATTTTGGTAAGTGAACTGATTGATTTTTTAAAAATGTAAATGGGAAAATGCTGATTTTTTGTGTATCCAGATCACTCCAAAAAATGTAATGGGAACTAAGTTAGACCAAGACCAGTCTTCAGATTTATTTTCATTATGATCCATCCAGCAGTTTTTCCCGTAATCCTGCTAGCAAATAGACAGGCAAACAAACAGCATCAAAAACATAACCTCCTTGGTAACGAATCCGTTGACGCTTATTAGACTCTATCTCCAACGTTAAATACACAGCAGGCAAGTGTACCCTCATTTTTTCAAACAATCGCGATGATATCCAAAATGTGGATCCAATTTGGATCATCTGTTCCTGGCAACATTCCCAACATTTCCTTTAACATTTCAACAAGATTACTCCGTAGCTTTTTGAGTTATCTTGCCATTAGACAAATATACAGAAAGTTAATTGATGAGGGTAATAAAAACAGAAGCAGATTAAACCATACCCATCACTGAAGAGCTGTCGGAGCGGGAGAGCCAAGGTGGAGTACTGTCCCACCTGCAGGACCGGACACCTGCGATCATCCACAGTCATGGAGGCGTTGCCGCTGTCCGGTAGATTTAGTGAAAGCTCCTGCAGAATGTTCACCTCCTCTGTGTGACAATTTAGGAGAGCATACAAAGTATTGATCAACATGTTTGCTGCTTGATCCTTTCCTGTTTTGCATAGTCAGGAAAGCTTCAACGGCTACATCCGCATGAAAAATTATGATACAAAAATGTAGTGACAACATTTTTCAATGTAATTTCAATTCAAGAGAGAGAGAGAAGTCCATTTTTCATCTTTATAACAGCCTCATGGTGTTTAGAGAGTCATAACTGCAGGTTCATCAATCACTAGGAAAACCGAAGGAAAACTTCACCACTTCATCACAGACGATGGTATTATTCAAACAGCAGTTTGGAAAAGAACTTCCACATGACATTATCTCCGTAAATTAAGACAGCACCATCAAATAAACGTCTGCCCTTTGGGAGGAATTTGAGCACCGCATGTGACCTCACCAGCATCAGCATTATTCATTGACGTCACTAATGCTCTTGAGTCTTAATGGGAACAAACCTCTGGAGGCAGATTCTAACATTTTGTGGAAAATCTTTCCAGGGCAGTGGAGAAAACAGAAGATTAATGTTCACTCCTTTGGAATAACATCGGTAAGGACAGTATTATTTGGGTGCTGCATGTTTTTGGCCAGTCACTGTATGTTTTACAAAGTTTCTCGATTATAGGGAACCATCTGCAGAAACCGAACCAAACATGCCACTGAGGACAGACCACTAATGGCAGAAATGAGAGAAATATTTTTTTTTATTTTTATTGCCATTGTTTTTCAAAGCTGCAGAGAGTCACTATAAATTCCATTTGTTGTGCCCTACAGTGCCGAAGATTGTTGTGGGCCTTCTTCTCACCTGGGTGCCTTTTACACATCTTGTGATGCAAGTTACCGAAAGTGTTCTCTAAGCACATAAAATGCCATATCGTCATGCCTGGCCCAGAGGCCGGCTTTCTTAAGTAACCTGCTCTTCAACCACTTCTCCACAGGATTCCAAACAAAGCCCTTGATCATATTTGGAGAAAATGAGTCACCACGCAAAGACTGGTTTTGTTGTATCGTGATAATCCTCTCACCTGAGAACAGGCTGAGATCAATCCCTAATTAAATATCAGTGTCATTACGTCAAAGGCCGTACCAAGACTAATTAGCGTAGCCAGACAAATGATGTTCTATGAAGAGCAATTATGGTCACACTCTACTGCCCAGGGGAATGGAAGCAAAAACTACCAGCCCCAAATGAATGCTCAGATAGGGTATATGGACAAGAACCACTTAAAGTCTGAGTTTCTAAGCTTTAAAGAGGGTATCAGCGGCACAATAACTCATGAAGGACAGAAATCTGAGGCAACAATAAATCCAGATGAAAAACAGAACATCTGCACAATTTGATTCAAGGCTGAAATGTCAAAAACCTTTGCCAATGTTTGTTTCTGCTATACGGCATGAGGTCAGTGGTATCTGGGGTGACTGTATTTTCAGGACAAAATGTGGGACCACTGTCCTGGGTGTCCAAAGAACAAATGGTCATATTGTACAATATAAATACACAAATTCTGAAGCTGTGATGCGTCTAGTTTGAACAGGTTTAACTAGATGCTAGTTTGTGCTGTGCCTAAACTAATTTCACAATTTTTTTGTTGGATAAAATTTTTAAATGTTAATTTACTTCAATTTACTTTGGCTTTTGCGCTCACTCAATCAGTGATAACCCAGGGGATTTTTAGTAACACATGTCAACAGATGTTGATCATAATAAA